>NC_133411.1:190615000-190852379 GCF_049350105.2 Macaca mulatta | reverse complement strand
CCCTAACCCTAACCCTAACCCTAACCCTAACCCTAACCCTAACCCTAACCCTAACCCTAACCCTAACCCTAACCCTAACCCTAACCCTAACCCTAACCCTAACCCTAACCCTAACCCTAACCCTAACCCTAACCCTAACCCTAACCCTAACCCTAACCCTAACCCTAACCCTAACCCTAACCCTAACCCTAACCCTAACCCTAACCCTAACCCTAACCCTAACCCTAACCCTAACCCTAACCCTAACCCTAACCCTAACCCTAACCCTAACCCTAACCCTAACCCTAACCCTAACCCTAACCCTAACCCTAACCCTAACCCTAACCCTAACCCTAACCCTAACCCTAACCCTAACCCTAACCCTAACCCTAACCCTAACCCTAACCCTAACCCTAACCCTAACCCTAACCCTAACCCTAACCCTAACCCTAACCCTAACCCTAACCCTAACCCTAACCCTAACCCTAACCCTAACCCTAACCCTAACCCTAACCCTAACCCTAACCCTAACCCTAACCCTAACCCTAACCCTAACCCTAACCCTAACCCTAACCCTAACCCTAACCCTAACCCTAACCCTAACCCTAACCCTAACCCTAACCCTAACCCTAACCCTAACCCTAACCCTAACCCTAACCCTAACCCTAACCCTAACCCTAACCCTAACCCTAACCCTAACCCTAACCCTAACCCTAACCCTAACCCTAACCCTAACCCTAACCCTAACCCTAACCCTAACCCTAACCCTAACCCTAACCCTAACCCTAACCCTAACCCTAACCCTAACCCTAACCCTAACCCTAACCCTAACCCTAACCCTAACCCTAACCCTAACCCTAACCCTAACCCTAACCCTAACCCTAACCCTAACCCTAACCCTAACCCTAACCCTAACCCTAACCCTAACCCTAACCCTAACCCTAACCCTAACCCTAACCCTAACCCTAACCCTAACCCTAACCCTAACCCTAACCCTAACCCTAACCCTAACCCTAACCCTAACCCTAACCCTAACCCTAACCCTAACCCTAACCCTAACCCTAACCCTAACCCTAACCCTAACCCTAACCCTAACCCTAACCCTAACCCTAACCCTAACCCTAACCCTAACCCTAACCCTAACCCTAACCCTAACCCTAACCCTAACCCTAACCCTAACCCTAACCCTAACCCTAACCCTAACCCTAACCCTAACCCTAACCCTAACCCTAACCCTAACCCTAACCCTAACCCTAACCCTAACCCTAACCCTAACCCTAACCCTAACCCTAACCCTAACCCTAACCCTAACCCTAACCCTAACCCTAACCCTAACCCTAACCCTAACCCTAACCCTAACCCTAACCCTAACCCTAACCCTAACCCTAACCCTAACCCTAACCCTAACCCTAACCCTAACCCTAACCCTAACCCTAACCCTAACCCTAACCCTAACCCTAACCCTAACCCTAACCCTAACCCTAACCCTAACCCTAACCCTAACCCTAACCCTAACCCTAACCCTAACCCTAACCCTAACCCTAACCCTAACCCTAACCCTAACCCTAACCCTAACCCTAACCCTAACCCTAACCCTAACCCTAACCCTAACCCTAACCCTAACCCTAACCCTAACCCTAACCCTAACCCTAACCCTAACCCTAACCCTAACCCTAACCCTAACCCTAACCCTAACCCTAACCCTAACCCTAACCCTAACCCTAACCCTAACCCTAACCCTAACCCTAACCCTAACCCTAACCCTAACCCTAACCCTAACCCTAACCCTAACCCTAACCCTAACCCTAACCCTAACCCTAACCCTAACCCTAACCCTAACCCTAACCCTAACCCTAACCCTAACCCTAACCCTAACCCTAACCCTAACCCTAACCCTAACCCTAACCCTAACCCTAACCCTAACCCTAACCCTAACCCTAACCCTAACCCTAACCCTAACCCTAACCCTAACCCTAACCCTAACCCTAACCCTAACCCTAACCCTAACCCTAACCCTAACCCTAACCCTAACCCTAACCCTAACCCTAACCCTAACCCTAACCCTAACCCTAACCCTAACCCTAACCCTAACCCTAACCCTAACCCTAACCCTAACCCTAACCCTAACCCTAACCCTAACCCTAACCCTAACCCTAACCCTAACCCTAACCCTAACCCTAACCCTAACCCTAACCCTAACCCTAACCCTAACCCTAACCCTAACCCTAACCCTAACCCTAACCCTAACCCTAACCCTAACCCTAACCCTAACCCTAACCCTAACCCTAACCCTAACCCTAACCCTAACCCTAACCCTAACCCTAACCCTAACCCTAACCCTAACCCTAACCCTAACCCTAACCCTAACCCTAACCCTAACCCTAACCCTAACCCTAACCCTAACCCTAACCCTAACCCTAACCCTAACCCTAACCCTAACCCTAACCCTAACCCTAACCCTAACCCTAACCCTAACCCTAACCCTAACCCTAACCCTAACCCTAACCCTAACCCTAACCCTAACCCTAACCCTAACCCTAACCCTAACCCTAACCCTAACCCTAACCCTAACCCTAACCCTAACCCTAACCCTAACCCTAACCCTAACCCTAACCCTAACCCTAACCCTAACCCTAACCCTAACCCTAACCCTAACCCTAACCCTAACCCTAACCCTAACCCTAACCCTAACCCTAACCCTAACCCTAACCCTAACCCTAACCCTAACCCTAACCCTAACCCTAACCCTAACCCTAACCCTAACCCTAACCCTAACCCTAACCCTAACCCTAACCCTAACCCTAACCCTAACCCTAACCCTAACCCTAACCCTAACCCTAACCCTAACCCTAACCCTAACCCTAACCCTAACCCTAACCCTAACCCTAACCCTAACCCTAACCCTAACCCTAACCCTAACCCTAACCCTAACCCTAACCCTAACCCTAACCCTAACCCTAACCCTAACCCTAACCCTAACCCTAACCCTAACCCTAACCCTAACCCTAACCCTAACCCTAACCCTAACCCTAACCCTAACCCTAACCCTAACCCTAACCCTAACCCTAACCCTAACCCTAACCCTAACCCTAACCCTAACCCTAACCCTAACCCTAACCCTAACCCTAACCCTAACCCTAACCCTAACCCTAACCCTAACCCTAACCCTAACCCTAACCCTAACCCTAACCCTAACCCTAACCCTAACCCTAACCCTAACCCTAACCCTAACCCTAACCCTAACCCTAACCCTAACCCTAACCCTAACCCTAACCCTAACCCTAACCCTAACCCTAACCCTAACCCTAACCCTAACCCTAACCCTAACCCTAACCCTAACCCTAACCCTAACCCTAACCCTAACCCTAACCCTAACCCTAACCCTAACCCTAACCCTAACCCTAACCCTAACCCTAACCCTAACCCTAACCCTAACCCTAACCCTAACCCTAACCCTAACCCTAACCCTAACCCTAACCCTAACCCTAACCCTAACCCTAACCCTAACCCTAACCCTAACCCTAACCCTAACCCTAACCCTAACCCTAACCCTAACCCTAACCCTAACCCTAACCCTAACCCTAACCCTAACCCTAACCCTAACCCTAACCCTAACCCTAACCCTAACCCTAACCCTAACCCTAACCCTAACCCTAACCCTAACCCTAACCCTAACCCTAACCCTAACCCTAACCCTAACCCTAACCCTAACCCTAACCCTAACCCTAACCCTAACCCTAACCCTAACCCTAACCCTAACCCTAACCCTAACCCTAACCCTAACCCTAACCCTAACCCTAACCCTAACCCTAACCCTAACCCTAACCCTAACCCTAACCCTAACCCTAACCCTAACCCTAACCCTAACCCTAACCCTAACCCTAACCCTAACCCTAACCCTAACCCTAACCCTAACCCTAACCCTAACCCTAACCCTAACCCTAACCCTAACCCTAACCCTAACCCTAACCCTAACCCTAACCCTAACCCTAACCCTAACCCTAACCCTAACCCTAACCCTAACCCTAACCCTAACCCTAACCCTAACCCTAACCCTAACCCTAACCCTAACCCTAACCCTAACCCTAACCCTAACCCTAACCCTAACCCTAACCCTAACCCTAACCCTAACCCTAACCCTAACCCTAACCCTAACCCTAACCCTAACCCTAACCCTAACCCTAACCCTAACCCTAACCCTAACCCTAACCCTAACCCTAACCCTAACCCTAACCCTAACCCTAACCCTAACCCTAACCCTAACCCTAACCCTAACCCTAACCCTAACCCTAACCCTAACCCTAACCCTAACCCTAACCCTAACCCTAACCCTAACCCTAACCCTAACCCTAACCCTAACCCTAACCCTAACCCTAACCCTAACCCTAACCCTAACCCTAACCCTAACCCTAACCCTAACCCTAACCCTAACCCTAACCCTAACCCTAACCCTAACCCTAACCCTAACCCTAACCCTAACCCTAACCCTAACCCTAACCCTAACCCTAACCCTAACCCTAACCCTAACCCTAACCCTAACCCTAACCCTAACCCTAACCCTAACCCTAACCCTAACCCTAACCCTAACCCTAACCCTAACCCTAACCCTAACCCTAACCCTAACCCTAACCCTAACCCTAACCCTAACCCTAACCCTAACCCTAACCCTAACCCTAACCCTAACCCTAACCCTAACCCTAACCCTAACCCTAACCCTAACCCTAACCCTAACCCTAACCCTAACCCTAACCCTAACCCTAACCCTAACCCTAACCCTAACCCTAACCCTAACCCTAACCCTAACCCTAACCCTAACCCTAACCCTAACCCTAACCCTAACCCTAACCCTAACCCTAACCCTAACCCTAACCCTAACCCTAACCCTAACCCTAACCCTAACCCTAACCCTAACCCTAACCCTAACCCTAACCCTAACCCTAACCCTAACCCTAACCCTAACCCTAACCCTAACCCTAACCCTAACCCTAACCCTAACCCTAACCCTAACCCTAACCCTAACCCTAACCCTAACCCTAACCCTAACCCTAACCCTAACCCTAACCCTAACCCTAACCCTAACCCTAACCCTAACCCTAACCCTAACCCTAACCCTAACCCTAACCCTAACCCTAACCCTAACCCTAACCCTAACCCTAACCCTAACCCTAACCCTAACCCTAACCCTAACCCTAACCCTAACCCTAACCCTAACCCTAACCCTAACCCTAACCCTAACCCTAACCCTAACCCTAACCCTAACCCTAACCCTAACCCTAACCCTAACCCTAACCCTAACCCTAACCCTAACCCTAACCCTAACCCTAACCCTAACCCTAACCCTAACCCTAACCCTAACCCTAACCCTAACCCTAACCCTAACCCTAACCCTAACCCTAACCCTAACCCTAACCCTAACCCTAACCCTAACCCTAACCCTAACCCTAACCCTAACCCTAACCCTAACCCTAACCCTAACCCTAACCCTAACCCTAACCCTAACCCTAACCCTAACCCTAACCCTAACCCTAACCCTAACCCTAACCCTAACCCTAACCCTAACCCTAACCCTAACCCTAACCCTAACCCTAACCCTAACCCTAACCCTAACCCTAACCCTAACCCTAACCCTAACCCTAACCCTAACCCTAACCCTAACCCTAACCCTAACCCTAACCCTAACCCTAACCCTAACCCTAACCCTAACCCTAACCCTAACCCTAACCCTAACCCTAACCCTAACCCTAACCCTAACCCTAACCCTAACCCTAACCCTAACCCTAACCCTAACCCTAACCCTAACCCTAACCCTAACCCTAACCCTAACCCTAACCCTAACCCTAACCCTAACCCTAACCCTAACCCTAACCCTAACCCTAACCCTAACCCTAACCCTAACCCTAACCCTAACCCTAACCCTAACCCTAACCCTAACCCTAACCCTAACCCTAACCCTAACCCTAACCCTAACCCTAACCCTAACCCTAACCCTAACCCTAACCCTAACCCTAACCCTAACCCTAACCCTAACCCTAACCCTAACCCTAACCCTAACCCTAACCCTAACCCTAACCCTAACCCTAACCCTAACCCTAACCCTAACCCTAACCCTAACCCTAACCCTAACCCTAACCCTAACCCTAACCCTAACCCTAACCCTAACCCTAACCCTAACCCTAACCCTAACCCTAACCCTAACCCTAACCCTAACCCTAACCCTAACCCTAACCCTAACCCTAACCCTAACCCTAACCCTAACCCTAACCCTAACCCTAACCCTAACCCTAACCCTAACCCTAACCCTAACCCTAACCCTAACCCTAACCCTAACCCTAACCCTAACCCTAACCCTAACCCTAACCCTAACCCTAACCCTAACCCTAACCCTAACCCTAACCCTAACCCTAACCCTAACCCTAACCCTAACCCTAACCCTAACCCTAACCCTAACCCTAACCCTAACCCTAACCCTAACCCTAACCCTAACCCTAACCCTAACCCTAACCCTAACCCTAACCCTAACCCTAACCCTAACCCTAACCCTAACCCTAACCCTAACCCTAACCCTAACCCTAACCCTAACCCTAACCCTAACCCTAACCCTAACCCTAACCCTAACCCTAACCCTAACCCTAACCCTAACCCTAACCCTAACCCTAACCCTAACCCTAACCCTAACCCTAACCCTAACCCTAACCCTAACCCTAACCCTAACCCTAACCCTAACCCTAACCCTAACCCTAACCCTAACCCTAACCCTAACCCTAACCCTAACCCTAACCCTAACCCTAACCCTAACCCTAACCCTAACCCTAACCCTAACCCTAACCCTAACCCTAACCCTAACCCTAACCCTAACCCTAACCCTAACCCTAACCCTAACCCTAACCCTAACCCTAACCCTAACCCTAACCCTAACCCTAACCCTAACCCTAACCCTAACCCTAACCCTAACCCTAACCCTAACCCTAACCCTAACCCTAACCCTAACCCTAACCCTAACCCTAACCCTAACCCTAACCCTAACCCTAACCCTAACCCTAACCCTAACCCTAACCCTAACCCTAACCCTAACCCTAACCCTAACCCTAACCCTAACCCTAACCCTAACCCTAACCCTAACCCTAACCCTAACCCTAACCCTAACCCTAACCCTAACCCTAACCCTAACCCTAACCCTAACCCTAACCCTAACCCTAACCCTAACCCTAACCCTAACCCTAACCCTAACCCTAACCCTAACCCTAACCCTAACCCTAACCCTAACCCTAACCCTAACCCTAACCCTAACCCTAACCCTAACCCTAACCCTAACCCTAACCCTAACCCTAACCCTAACCCTAACCCTAACCCTAACCCTAACCCTAACCCTAACCCTAACCCTAACCCTAACCCTAACCCTAACCCTAACCCTAACCCTAACCCTAACCCTAACCCTAACCCTAACCCTAACCCTAACCCTAACCCTAACCCTAACCCTAACCCTAACCCTAACCCTAACCCTAACCCTAACCCTAACCCTAACCCTAACCCTAACCCTAACCCTAACCCTAACCCTAACCCTAACCCTAACCCTAACCCTAACCCTAACCCTAACCCTAACCCTAACCCTAACCCTAACCCTAACCCTAACCCTAACCCTAACCCTAACCCTAACCCTAACCCTAACCCTAACCCTAACCCTAACCCTAACCCTAACCCTAACCCTAACCCTAACCCTAACCCTAACCCTAACCCTAACCCTAACCCTAACCCTAACCCTAACCCTAACCCTAACCCTAACCCTAACCCTAACCCTAACCCTAACCCTAACCCTAACCCTAACCCTAACCCTAACCCTAACCCTAACCCTAACCCTAACCCTAACCCTAACCCTAACCCTAACCCTAACCCTAACCCTAACCCTAACCCTAACCCTAACCCTAACCCTAACCCTAACCCTAACCCTAACCCTAACCCTAACCCTAACCCTAACCCTAACCCTAACCCTAACCCTAACCCTAACCCTAACCCTAACCCTAACCCTAACCCTAACCCTAACCCTAACCCTAACCCTAACCCTAACCCTAACCCTAACCCTAACCCTAACCCTAACCCTAACCCTAACCCTAACCCTAACCCTAACCCTAACCCTAACCCTAACCCTAACCCTAACCCTAACCCTAACCCTAACCCTAACCCTAACCCTAACCCTAACCCTAACCCTAACCCTAACCCTAACCCTAACCCTAACCCTAACCCTAACCCTAACCCTAACCCTAACCCTAACCCTAACCCTAACCCTAACCCTAACCCTAACCCTAACCCTAACCCTAACCCTAACCCTAACCCTAACCCTAACCCTAACCCTAACCCTAACCCTAACCCTAACCCTAACCCTAACCCTAACCCTAACCCTAACCCTAACCCTAACCCTAACCCTAACCCTAACCCTAACCCTAACCCTAACCCTAACCCTAACCCTAACCCTAACCCTAACCCTAACCCTAACCCTAACCCTAACCCTAACCCTAACCCTAACCCTAACCCTAACCCTAACCCTAACCCTAACCCTAACCCTAACCCTAACCCTAACCCTAACCCTAACCCTAACCCTAACCCTAACCCTAACCCTAACCCTAACCCTAACCCTAACCCTAACCCTAACCCTAACCCTAACCCTAACCCTAACCCTAACCCTAACCCTAACCCTAACCCTAACCCTAACCCTAACCCTAACCCTAACCCTAACCCTAACCCTAACCCTAACCCTAACCCTAACCCTAACCCTAACCCTAACCCTAACCCTAACCCTAACCCTAACCCTAACCCTAACCCTAACCCTAACCCTAACCCTAACCCTAACCCTAACCCTAACCCTAACCCTAACCCTAACCCTAACCCTAACCCTAACCCTAACCCTAACCCTAACCCTAACCCTAACCCTAACCCTAACCCTAACCCTAACCCTAACCCTAACCCTAACCCTAACCCTAACCCTAACCCTAACCCTAACCCTAACCCTAACCCTAACCCTAACCCTAACCCTAACCCTAACCCTAACCCTAACCCTAACCCTAACCCTAACCCTAACCCTAACCCTAACCCTAACCCTAACCCTAACCCTAACCCTAACCCTAACCCTAACCCTAACCCTAACCCTAACCCTAACCCTAACCCTAACCCTAACCCTAACCCTAACCCTAACCCTAACCCTAACCCTAACCCTAACCCTAACCCTAACCCTAACCCTAACCCTAACCCTAACCCTAACCCTAACCCTAACCCTAACCCTAACCCTAACCCTAACCCTAACCCTAACCCTAACCCTAACCCTAACCCTAACCCTAACCCTAACCCTAACCCTAACCCTAACCCTAACCCTAACCCTAACCCTAACCCTAACCCTAACCCTAACCCTAACCCTAACCCTAACCCTAACCCTAACCCTAACCCTAACCCTAACCCTAACCCTAACCCTAACCCTAACCCTAACCCTAACCCTAACCCTAACCCTAACCCTAACCCTAACCCTAACCCTAACCCTAACCCTAACCCTAACCCTAACCCTAACCCTAACCCTAACCCTAACCCTAACCCTAACCCTAACCCTAACCCTAACCCTAACCCTAACCCTAACCCTAACCCTAACCCTAACCCTAACCCTAACCCTAACCCTAACCCTAACCCTAACCCTAACCCTAACCCTAACCCTAACCCTAACCCTAACCCTAACCCTAACCCTAACCCTAACCCTAACCCTAACCCTAACCCTAACCCTAACCCTAACCCTAACCCTAACCCTAACCCTAACCCTAACCCTAACCCTAACCCTAACCCTAACCCTAACCCTAACCCTAACCCTAACCCTAACCCTAACCCTAACCCTAACCCTAACCCTAACCCTAACCCTAACCCTAACCCTAACCCTAACCCTAACCCTAACCCTAACCCTAACCCTAACCCTAACCCTAACCCTAACCCTAACCCTAACCCTAACCCTAACCCTAACCCTAACCCTAACCCTAACCCTAACCCTAACCCTAACCCTAACCCTAACCCTAACCCTAACCCTAACCCTAACCCTAACCCTAACCCTAACCCTAACCCTAACCCTAACCCTAACCCTAACCCTAACCCTAACCCTAACCCTAACCCTAACCCTAACCCTAACCCTAACCCTAACCCTAACCCTAACCCTAACCCTAACCCTAACCCTAACCCTAACCCTAACCCTAACCCTAACCCTAACCCTAACCCTAACCCTAACCCTAACCCTAACCCTAACCCTAACCCTAACCCTAACCCTAACCCTAACCCTAACCCTAACCCTAACCCTAACCCTAACCCTAACCCTAACCCTAACCCTAACCCTAACCCTAACCCTAACCCTAACCCTAACCCTAACCCTAACCCTAACCCTAACCCTAACCCTAACCCTAACCCTAACCCTAACCCTAACCCTAACCCTAACCCTAACCCTAACCCTAACCCTAACCCTAACCCTAACCCTAACCCTAACCCTAACCCTAACCCTAACCCTAACCCTAACCCTAACCCTAACCCTAACCCTAACCCTAACCCTAACCCTAACCCTAACCCTAACCCTAACCCTAACCCTAACCCTAACCCTAACCCTAACCCTAACCCTAACCCTAACCCTAACCCTAACCCTAACCCTAACCCTAACCCTAACCCTAACCCTAACCCTAACCCTAACCCTAACCCTAACCCTAACCCTAACCCTAACCCTAACCCTAACCCTAACCCTAACCCTAACCCTAACCCTAACCCTAACCCTAACCCTAACCCTAACCCTAACCCTAACCCTAACCCTAACCCTAACCCTAACCCTAACCCTAACCCTAACCCTAACCCTAACCCTAACCCTAACCCTAACCCTAACCCTAACCCTAACCCTAACCCTAACCCTAACCCTAACCCTAACCCTAACCCTAACCCTAACCCTAACCCTAACCCTAACCCTAACCCTAACCCTAACCCTAACCCTAACCCTAACCCTAACCCTAACCCTAACCCTAACCCTAACCCTAACCCTAACCCTAACCCTAACCCTAACCCTAACCCTAACCCTAACCCTAACCCTAACCCTAACCCTAACCCTAACCCTAACCCTAACCCTAACCCTAACCCTAACCCTAACCCTAACCCTAACCCTAACCCTAACCCTAACCCTAACCCTAACCCTAACCCTAACCCTAACCCTAACCCTAACCCTAACCCTAACCCTAACCCTAACCCTAACCCTAACCCTAACCCTAACCCTAACCCTAACCCTAACCCTAACCCTAACCCTAACCCTAACCCTAACCCTAACCCTAACCCTAACCCTAACCCTAACCCTAACCCTAACCCTAACCCTAACCCTAACCCTAACCCTAACCCTAACCCTAACCCTAACCCTAACCCTAACCCTAACCCTAACCCTAACCCTAACCCTAACCCTAACCCTAACCCTAACCCTAACCCTAACCCTAACCCTAACCCTAACCCTAACCCTAACCCTAACCCTAACCCTAACCCTAACCCTAACCCTAACCCTAACCCTAACCCTAACCCTAACCCTAACCCTAACCCTAACCCTAACCCTAACCCTAACCCTAACCCTAACCCTAACCCTAACCCTAACCCTAACCCTAACCCTAACCCTAACCCTAACCCTAACCCTAACCCTAACCCTAACCCTAACCCTAACCCTAACCCTAACCCTAACCCTAACCCTAACCCTAACCCTAACCCTAACCCTAACCCTAACCCTAACCCTAACCCTAACCCTAACCCTAACCCTAACCCTAACCCTAACCCTAACCCTAACCCTAACCCTAACCCTAACCCTAACCCTAACCCTAACCCTAACCCTAACCCTAACCCTAACCCTAACCCTAACCCTAACCCTAACCCTAACCCTAACCCTAACCCTAACCCTAACCCTAACCCTAACCCTAACCCTAACCCTAACCCTAACCCTAACCCTAACCCTAACCCTAACCCTAACCCTAACCCTAACCCTAACCCTAACCCTAACCCTAACCCTAACCCTAACCCTAACCCTAACCCTAACCCTAACCCTAACCCTAACCCTAACCCTAACCCTAACCCTAACCCTAACCCTAACCCTAACCCTAACCCTAACCCTAACCCTAACCCTAACCCTAACCCTAACCCTAACCCTAACCCTAACCCTAACCCTAACCCTAACCCTAACCCTAACCCTAACCCTAACCCTAACCCTAACCCTAACCCTAACCCTAACCCTAACCCTAACCCTAACCCTAACCCTAACCCTAACCCTAACCCTAACCCTAACCCTAACCCTAACCCTAACCCTAACCCTAACCCTAACCCTAACCCTAACCCTAACCCTAACCCTAACCCTAACCCTAACCCTAACCCTAACCCTAACCCTAACCCTAACCCTAACCCTAACCCTAACCCTAACCCTAACCCTAACCCTAACCCTAACCCTAACCCTAACCCTAACCCTAACCCTAACCCTAACCCTAACCCTAACCCTAACCCTAACCCTAACCCTAACCCTAACCCTAACCCTAACCCTAACCCTAACCCTAACCCTAACCCTAACCCTAACCCTAACCCTAACCCTAACCCTAACCCTAACCCTAACCCTAACCCTAACCCTAACCCTAACCCTAACCCTAACCCTAACCCTAACCCTAACCCTAACCCTAACCCTAACCCTAACCCTAACCCTAACCCTAACCCTAACCCTAACCCTAACCCTAACCCTAACCCTAACCCTAACCCTAACCCTAACCCTAACCCTAACCCTAACCCTAACCCTAACCCTAACCCTAACCCTAACCCTAACCCTAACCCTAACCCTAACCCTAACCCTAACCCTAACCCTAACCCTAACCCTAACCCTAACCCTAACCCTAACCCTAACCCTAACCCTAACCCTAACCCTAACCCTAACCCTAACCCTAACCCTAACCCTAACCCTAACCCTAACCCTAACCCTAACCCTAACCCTAACCCTAACCCTAACCCTAACCCTAACCCTAACCCTAACCCTAACCCTAACCCTAACCCTAACCCTAACCCTAACCCTAACCCTAACCCTAACCCTAACCCTAACCCTAACCCTAACCCTAACCCTAACCCTAACCCTAACCCTAACCCTAACCCTAACCCTAACCCTAACCCTAACCCTAACCCTAACCCTAACCCTAACCCTAACCCTAACCCTAACCCTAACCCTAACCCTAACCCTAACCCTAACCCTAACCCTAACCCTAACCCTAACCCTAACCCTAACCCTAACCCTAACCCTAACCCTAACCCTAACCCTAACCCTAACCCTAACCCTAACCCTAACCCTAACCCTAACCCTAACCCTAACCCTAACCCTAACCCTAACCCTAACCCTAACCCTAACCCTAACCCTAACCCTAACCCTAACCCTAACCCTAACCCTAACCCTAACCCTAACCCTAACCCTAACCCTAACCCTAACCCTAACCCTAACCCTAACCCTAACCCTAACCCTAACCCTAACCCTAACCCTAACCCTAACCCTAACCCTAACCCTAACCCTAACCCTAACCCTAACCCTAACCCTAACCCTAACCCTAACCCTAACCCTAACCCTAACCCTAACCCTAACCCTAACCCTAACCCTAACCCTAACCCTAACCCTAACCCTAACCCTAACCCTAACCCTAACCCTAACCCTAACCCTAACCCTAACCCTAACCCTAACCCTAACCCTAACCCTAACCCTAACCCTAACCCTAACCCTAACCCTAACCCTAACCCTAACCCTAACCCTAACCCTAACCCTAACCCTAACCCTAACCCTAACCCTAACCCTAACCCTAACCCTAACCCTAACCCTAACCCTAACCCTAACCCTAACCCTAACCCTAACCCTAACCCTAACCCTAACCCTAACCCTAACCCTAACCCTAACCCTAACCCTAACCCTAACCCTAACCCTAACCCTAACCCTAACCCTAACCCTAACCCTAACCCTAACCCTAACCCTAACCCTAACCCTAACCCTAACCCTAACCCTAACCCTAACCCTAACCCTAACCCTAACCCTAACCCTAACCCTAACCCTAACCCTAACCCTAACCCTAACCCTAACCCTAACCCTAACCCTAACCCTAACCCTAACCCTAACCCTAACCCTAACCCTAACCCTAACCCTAACCCTAACCCTAACCCTAACCCTAACCCTAACCCTAACCCTAACCCTAACCCTAACCCTAACCCTAACCCTAACCCTAACCCTAACCCTAACCCTAACCCTAACCCTAACCCTAACCCTAACCCTAACCCTAACCCTAACCCTAACCCTAACCCTAACCCTAACCCTAACCCTAACCCTAACCCTAACCCTAACCCTAACCCTAACCCTAACCCTAACCCTAACCCTAACCCTAACCCTAACCCTAACCCTAACCCTAACCCTAACCCTAACCCTAACCCTAACCCTAACCCTAACCCTAACCCTAACCCTAACCCTAACCCTAACCCTAACCCTAACCCTAACCCTAACCCTAACCCTAACCCTAACCCTAACCCTAACCCTAACCCTAACCCTAACCCTAACCCTAACCCTAACCCTAACCCTAACCCCAACCCCAACCCCAACCCCAACCCCAACCCCAACCCCAACCCCAACCCCAACCCCAACCCCAACCCCAACCCCAACCCCAACCCTAACCCTAACCCTAACCCTAACCCTAACCCTAACCCTAACCCTAACCCTAACCCTAACCCTAACCCTAACCCTAACCCTAACCCTAACCCTAACCCTAACCCTAACCCTAACCCTAACCCTAACCCTAACCCTAACCCTAACCCTAACCCTAACCCTAACCCTAACCCTAACCCTAACCCTAACCCTAACCCTAACCCTAACCCTAACCCTAACCCTAACCCTAACCCTAACCCTAACCCTAACCCTAACCCTAACCCTAACCCTAACCCTAACCCTAACCCTAACCCTAACCCTAACCCTAACCCTAACCCTAACCCTAACCCTAACCCTAACCTAACCCTGACCCTGACCCTGACCCTGACCCTGACCCTGACCCTGACCCTGACCCTGACCCTGACCCTGACCCTGACCCTGACCCCGACCCTGACCCTAACCCCGACCCTAACCCTGACCCTAACCCCGACCCTAACCCTAACCCCAACCCAAACCCGAACCGTAACCCCAACCCGAACCCGAACCCAAACCCGAACCCGAACCCGAACCCTAACCCGAACCCGAACCCTAAACCCGAACCCGAACCCGAACCCGAACCCGAACCCGAACCCGAACCCTAACCCGAACCCTAATCCGAACCCCTAACCCTAACCCTAACCCCTAACCTGACCCTAACCCCGACCCCAACCCGAACCCTAACCCCGACCCCAACCCCGACCCCAACCCTGACCCCAACCCCGACCCCAACCCTGACCCCAGCCCTGACCCCAACCCTGGCCCCAGCCCTGGCCCCAGCCCTGGTCCCAGCCCTAACCCCAACCCGAACCCCAACCCGAACCCTAACCTTCACCCCTCTGATGCAGTTTGACCCTGTCTGAAACGGCCTCAGGTGGTCAAAATCTGTTTGATGCGGTTTGATCTGGTCGGATCCGGTCTGTGCCGGTGAAAACCGGTTTGAACTGGTCTGATCTGGTGTGATCCGGTCTGATCCGGTTCGATCTGGTTTCAACCAGTCTGATCCGGTTTGATTCGGTCTGAGCCAGTCACAACCAGCTTGAACCGGTCTCATGTGGTTTGATTCGGTCTGATCCGGTCTGAGCCGGTCAAAACCGGTTGGATGCGGTTTCATTCGGTCTGATCCGGTCTGAGCCGGTCAAAACCGGTTTGAACTGGTCTGATCCGGTTTGATCAGGTCTGATCCGGTTCGAACCGGTTTGAACCGGTCTGATCCAGTTTGATCCGGTCTTAGCCAGTCACAACCGGCTTGAAACCGTCTGATCCGGTTTGAGCCGGTCTGAGCCAGTCACAAGCGGCTTGAATCGTTCTGATGCGGTTTGACACGGTTTGATCCAGTCTGAGCTGGTCAAAACCGGTTTGAACCGGTCTGATGCCGTTTGATCCGTTCTGATCCAGTTCGATCCGGTTTGATCCGGTTTGATCCGGTTTGAACCGGTCTCATCCGTTTTGATCTGGTAAAAACCGGTTTGAACCTGTCTGATCCGGTTTGAGCCGGTCAAAACCGGTTTGAAATTGTCTGAAGCGGCCTGATCCGGTCTGAGTCGGTCAAAACCGGTTTTATGTGGTTTGATCCGGTCTGATCCGGTCTGAGCCGTTGAAAACCGGTTTGAACTGCTCTGATCCGGTTTGATCCGGTCTGATGCGGTTCGATCCGTTTTGAACTGGGCTGATCCGGTTTCATCCGGTCAGAGCCGGTCAAAACCTGTTTGAACAGGTCTGATCCGGTCTAACTCGGTCTGAGCCGGTCAAAACCGGTTTCAACTGGTCTGATCCGGTTTGATCCGGTCTGATCCGGTTCGATCCGGTTTGAAGCGGTCTGATCCGGTTTGATCCGGTCAAAACTGTTTTGAGCTGGTCTGATCCGGTCTGAGCCAGTCAAAACCGGTTTGAACAGGTCTGATCCGGTTTTATCAGGTCTGAGCCGCTCACAACCGGCTTGAACCGGTCTGATGCGGATTGATCCGGTCTGATCCGGCCTGAGCCAGTCAATACCGGTTTGATGCAGTTTGATCCGGTCTCATCCGGTCCGAGCCGGTCAAAACCGGTTTGAACTGGTGTGATCCGCTTTGATCCGGTCTGATCCGGTTTGAACCGGTCTGATGCGGTTTGATCCGGTCTGAGACGGTCAAAACCGGTTTGAGCTGGTCTGATCCGGTTTGATCCGGTCTGATCCGGTTCGATCCGGTTTGAACCGGTCTGATCCGGTTTGATCCAGTGTGAGCCAGTCACAATCGGCTTGAACCGGTCTGATGCGGTTTGATCCGGTGTGATCCGGTCTGAGCCGGTCAAAACCGGTTTGATGCGGTTTGATCCGGTCTGATCCGGTATCAGCTGGTCAAAACCGGTTTGAACTGGGCTGATCCGGTTTCATCTGGTCTGATCCGGTTCGATCCGGTTTGAACCGGTCTGATCCGGTTTGATCTGGTCTGAGCCGGTCAAAACCGGTTTTAACTGGTCTGATCCGGTCTGAGCAGGTCAAAACCGGTCTGATGCGGTTCGATCCAGTTGGAACAGGTCTGATCCGGTTTGATCCGGTCTGAGCCGGTCACAACCGGCTTGAACTGGTCTGAGCCGGTTTGCTCCGGTCTGATCCGGTTAGATGCGGTTTGAACCGGTCTGATCCGTTTTGATCCGGTCAAAACCGGTTTGAACTAGTCTGATCCGGTCTGATCCGGTCTGAGCCCGTCACAACCGGTTGAACTGGTCTGATGCGGTTTGAACCGGTCTGATCCGGTTTGATCCGGTCAAAACCGGTTTGAACCGGTCTGATCCGGTTTGATCTGGTCTGAGCCGGTCACAACCGGCTTGAACCGGTCTGATGTGGTTTGATCCGGTCTGATCTGCTCTGAGCCGGTCAAAACCAGTTTGATGCGGTTTGATCCGGTCTCATCGGTCTGAGCCGTTCAAAACCTGTTTGAACTGGTCTGATCCGGTTTCATCCGGTCTGATACGGTTCGATCCGGTCTGAGCCGGTCTCAACCGGCTTGAACCGGTCTGATGCGGTTTGATCCGATCTCATCTGGTCTGAGCCAGTCAAAACCGGTTTGAACTGGTCTGATCCGGTTTGATCCGGTCTGATCCTGTTCGATCCGGTTTGAACCGGTCTGCTCTGGTATGATCCGGATTGAGCCGCTCACAACCGGCTTGAACCGGTCTGATGCGGTTTGATGCGTTCTGATCCGGTCTGAGCAGATCAAAACCGGTTTGAACTGGTCTGATCCGGTTCGATCCGGTTTGAACCGGTCTGATCAGGTTTGATCCGGTCAAAACCGGTTTGAACTGGTCTGATCAGGTTTGATCCGGTCAAAACCGGTTTGAACTGGTCTGATCAGGTTTGATCCGGTCAAAACCGGTTTAAACTGGTCTGATCAGGTTTGATCCGTTCTGATCCGGTTTGAACCAGTATGATCCGGTTTGATCCGGTCAAAACCGTTTTGAACCGGTCTGATCCGGTGTGATCCGGTCTGAGCCGGTCAAAACCGGTTTGATGCGGTTTGATCCGGTCTGATCCGGTCTGAGCCGGTCAAAATCGGTTTGAACTGGTCTGATCCGGTTTCATCCAGTCTGATCCGGTTCGATCCGGTTTGAACCGGTCTGATACGGTTTCATCCGGGCTGAGCCAGTAACAAGCGGCTTGAAACGTTCTGATGCGGTTTGATCCGGTCTGATCCCGTCTGAGCCGGTCAAAACCGGTTTGATGCGGTTTGATCCAGTCTGAGCCGGTCACAACCGGGTTGAACTGGTCTGATACGGTTTGATCCGGTCTGATCCGGTCTGGGCCGGTCAAAACCGGTTTGAACTCGTCTGATCCGGTTTCATCTGGTCTGATCCGGTTCGATCCGGTCTGAGCCGGTCACAACCAGCTGGAACCGGTCTGATCCGTTTTGATCCGGTCTGATCCGTTGCGATCCGGTTTGAACCGGTCTGATCCGGTTTGATCTGGTCTGATCCGTTCCGATCCGGTTTGAACCAGTCCGATCAGGTTTGATCTTGTCTGATCCGGTCAAAACCGGTTTAAAACGGTCTGATCCGGTTTGATCCGGTCTGAGCCGGTTACAACCGGCTTGAACCGGTCTGATGCGGTTTGATCCGGTCTGATCCGGTCTGAGCAGGTCAAAACCGGTTTGATGTGGTTTCATTCGGTCTGATCCAGTCTGAGCCGGTCAAAACCGGTTTGAACTGGTCTGATCCGGTTTGATCCGGTCTGATCCGGTTCGATCCGGTTTGATCCGGTCTGATCCGGTCTGACCCGGTCACAACCGGCTTGAACCAGTCTGATGCGGTTTGATCCGGTGTAATCTGGTCTGAGCCAGTCAAAACCGGATTGATGCGGTTTGCTCCGGTCTGATCCGGTATGAGCTGGCTAAACCGGTTTGAACTGGGCTGATCCGGTTTCATCCGGTCTGATCCGGTTCGATCCGGTTTGAACCGGTCTGATCCAGGTTGTTCCGGTCTGAGCCGGTCACAACCGGCTTGAACCGGTCTGATGCGGTTTGATCCGGTCTGATCCGGTCTGAGCCAGTCAAAACAGGTTTGATGCGATTTCATTCGGTCTGATCCGGTCTGAGCCGGTCAAAACCGGTTTGAACTGGTCTGATCCGGTTTGATACGGTCTGAGCCGGTCACAACTGGCTTGAACTGGTCTGATTTGGTTTCATCCGGTCTGATCCGGTTTGATCTGGTCTGAGCCGGTTCGATCCGGTTTGATCTGGTCTGATCCGGTTTGATCCAGTCTGAGCAGTCACAACCGGCTTGAACCAGTCTAATGCGGTTTGATCCGGTGTAATCCGGTCTGAGCCAGTCAAAACCGGTTTGATGCGGTTTGATCCGGTCTGATCCAGTATGAGCTGGCCAAACCGGTTTGAACTGGGCTGATCCGGTTTCATGCGGTCTGATCCGGTTCGATCCGGTTTGAACCGGTCTGATCCAGATTGTTCCGGTCTGAGCCGGTCACAACCGGCTTGAACCGGTCTGATGTGGTTTGATCTGGTCTGATCCGGTCTGAGCCAGTCAAAACCGGTTTGATGTGATTTCATTCGGTCTGATCCGGTCTGAGCCGGTCAAAACCGGTTTGAACTGGTCTGATACGGTTTGATCCGGTCTGAGCCGGTCACAACTGGCTTGAACTGGTCTGATTTGCTTTCATCCGTTCTGATCCGGTTCGATCCGGTTTGAACCGGTCTGATCCGGTTTGATCTGGTCTGAGCCGGTCAAAACCGGTTTGAACTGGTCTGATCCGGTTTGATCCGGTCTGATCCGGTTCGATCCGGTTTGAACCGGTCTGATCCGGTTTGATCTGGTCTGAGACGGTCACAACCGGTTTGAACTGGTCTGATCCAGTCTGAGCGGGTCAAAACCGGTTTGAAGCGGTTTGATCCTGTCTCATCCGGTCTGAGCCGGTCAAAACCGGTTTGAACTGGTCTGATGCGGTTTTATCTGGTCTGATGCAGTTCGATCTGGTTGGAACTGGTCTGATCCGGTTAGATCCGGTCTGAGCCGGTCACAATCGGCTTGAACTGGTCTGATCCGGTTTGATCCTTTCCGTTCCGGTTCGATCCGGTTTGAAACGGTCTACTCCGGTTTGGTCCGGTCTGAGCCAGTCACAACCGACTTGAACTGGTCTGATGCGGTTTGATGCGGTCTGATCCGGTCTGAGCTGGTCAAAACCGGTTTGATGCGGTTTGATCCTGTCTGATGCGGTCTTAGCCGGTCAAAACCGGTTTGAACTGGTCTGATCCGGTTTCATCCGGTCTGATCCGGTTCGATCCGGTTTGAACTGGTCTGATCCGGTTTGATCCGGTCTGATGCGGTTTGATCCGGTCTGATCTAGTCTGAGCCGGTCAAAACCGGTTTGAATTGGTCTGATCCGGTTTCATCCAGTCTGATCCAGTTCGATCCGGTTTGAACTGGTCTGATCCAGTTTGATACGGTCTGATCCGGTTTGAACCGGTCTGATCCGGTTTGGTCCGATCTGAGCCAGTCACAAGCGGCTTGAAACGTTCTGATGCGGTTTGATCCGGTCTGATCCGGTCTGATCCGGTCTGAGCCGGTCAAAGCCGGTTTGAATTGGTCTGATCCGGTTTCATCCGGACGGATCCGGTTCGATCCGCTTTGAACTGGTCTGATCCGGTTTGATACGGTCTGATCCGGTTCGATCCGGTTTGAACCGGTCTGATCAGGTTTGATCCGATCTGAGCCAGTCACAAGCGGCTTGAAACGTTCTGATGCCATTTGATCCGGTCTGATCCGGTCTCAGCCGGTCAAAACCGGTTTGACGCGGTTTGATCTGGTCTGAGCCGGTCAAAACCGCTTTGAACCGGTCTAATGCGGTTTGATTCGGTTTGAACCGGTCTGATCCGGTTTTTTCCGGTCTGAGCCGGTCACAACCGGGTTGAATTGGTCTGGTATGGTTTGATCCGGTCTGATCCGGTCTGAGCCAGTCAAAACCGGTTTGAACTCGTCAGATCCGGTTTCGTCTGGTCTGATCCGTTTCGATCCAGCTGGAACCGGTCTGATCCGATTTGATCCGGTCTGAGCCGGTCAAAACCGGCTTGAACCAGTCTGATGCGGTTTGATCCGGTCTCATCCGGTCTGAGCCGGACAAAACCTGTTTGAACTGGTCTGATCCGGTTTCATCCGGTCTGATACGGTTCGATCCGGTTTGAACCGGTCTTACCGGTTTGATCCGATCTGAGGCGGTCAAACCCGGCTTGAACCGGTATGATCCGGTTTGATCCGGTCTGATCCGGTTCGATCTGGTCTGAGCCGGTGAAAACCGGTTTGAAGTGGTCTGATCCCGTTTGATCCGTTAAAAACCGGTTTGATCCGGTAAAAATCGGTTTGAAATGGTCTGAACCAGTCTGATCCGGTCTGAGCTGGTCAAAACCGGTATGAACTGGTCTGATCCGGTTTCATCCAGTCTGATCCGGTTCGATCCGGTTTGAACCGGTCTGATCCGGTTTGATCCGGTCTCAGCCAGTCACAAGCGGCTTGAAACATTCTGATGCTGTTTGATCCGGTCTGATCTGGTCTGAGCCGGTCAAAACCGGTTTGAATAGGTCTTATCCGATTTGAACCGGTCTGATCCGGTTTCATCCGGTCTGATCCGGTTCGAGACTGTTTGAGCCCGTCTGATCCAGTTAGATCCAGTCTGAGCCGGTCACAACCGGTTTGACGCGGTTTGATCTGGTCTGAGCCGGTCAAAACCGCTTTGAACCGGTCTAATGCGGTTTGATTCGGTTTGAACCGGTCTGATCCGGTTTTTTCCGGTCTGAGCCGGTCACAACCGGGTTGAATTGGTCTGGTATGATTTGATCCGGTCTGATCCGGTCTGAGCCAGTCAAAACCGGTTTGAACTCGTCAGATCCGGTTTCATCTGGTCTGATCTGGTTCGATCCGGTTTGAACCGGTCTGATCCGGTTTGATCCGCTCTCAGCCAGTCACAAGCGGCTTGAACCGGTCTGATGCGGTTTGATCTGGTCTCATCCGGTCTGAGCCGGACAAAAGCTGTTTGAAGTGGTCTGATCCGGTTTCATCCGGTCTGATACGGTTCGATCCGGTTTGAACCGGTCTTATCCGGTTTGATCCGGTCTGATCCGGTTCGATCCAGTCTGAGCCGGTGAAAACCGGTTTGAAGTGGTCTGATCCGGTTTGATCCGTTAAAAACCGATTTGATCCAGTAAAATCGGTTTGAACTGGTCTGAACCAGTCTGATCCGGTCTGAGCTGGTCAAAACCGGTATGAACTGGTCTGATCCGGTTTCATCCAGTCTGATCTGGTTCGATCCGGTTTGAACCGGTCTGATCCGGTTTGATCCGGTCTGAGCCAGTCACAAGCGGCTTGAAACGTTCTGATGCGGTTTGATCCTGTCTGATCTGGTCTGAGCCGGTCAAAACCGGTTTGAATAGGTCTGATCCGGTTTGAACCGGTCTGATCCGGTTTCATCCGGTCTGATCCGGTTCGGGACGGTTTGAACCCGTCTGATCCAGTTAGATCCAGTCTGAGCCGGTCAAAACCGGTTTGAACTGGTCTGATACGGTCTGATCCGGTCTTAGCCGGTCAAAACCGGTTTGAACTGGTCTGATCCGGTTTTTTCTGGTCTGATCCGGTTCGATCCGCTTTGAACCGGTCTGATCCGGTTTGATCAGGTCTGAGCCGGTTCCATCCGGATTGAACCGGTCTGATGCAGTTCGATACAGCCTGATCCCTTCTGAGACGGTCAAAACCGGTTTGATCCGGTCTCATCCGGTCTGAGCCGGTCAAAACCGGTTTGAATTGGTCTGATTCGGTTTGATCCGGTCTGATCCGGTTCGATCTGGTTTGAACCGGTCTGATCAGGTTTGATCTGGTCTGATCCGGTCAAAACTGGTTTCAACCGGTCTGATCCGGTCTGATCCTGTCTGAGCAGGTCAAAACGGGTTTGATGCGGTTTGATCCGCTCTGATCCGGTCTGAGCCGGTCAAAACCGGTTTGAACTGGTCTGATCCGGTTTCATCCAGTCTGATCCGGTTCGATCCGGTTTTAAACGGTCTGATCCGGTTTGATCCGGTCAAAACCGGTTTGAAATGGTCTGATCCGGTTTGATCCGATCTGATCCGGTTCGATCCGGTTTGAACTGGTGTGATCCGTTTTGATCCGGTCAGAAACGGTTTGAACGGGTCTCATCCGGTTTGATCAGGTAAAAACCGGTTTGAAAAGTTCTGATCCGGTTTGATCCGATAAAAACCAGTTTGAACTGGTCTGAACCCGTATGATCCGGTCTGAGCCGGTCAAAACCGGTTTCAACTGCTCTGATCCGGTTTGATCCGGTTTCATCCGGTTTGATGCGGTTTGATCCGGTCTGATCCGGTTTGATCCGGCAAAAACCGGTTTGAACCTGTCTGATCCGGTTTGATCCGTTAAAAACCGGTTTGAACTGGTCTGAGCCGTCTGATCCTGTCTGAGCCGGTCAAAACCGGTTTGAACTTGTCTGATCCGGTTTCATACGGTCGGATCCGGTTCGATCCGCTTTGAACCGGTCTGATCCGGTTTGATCCGGTCTGAGCCGGTCAAAACCGGTTTGAACTGGTCTGATCCGGTCTGATCCGGTCTGAGCCGGTCAATACCAGTTTGATGCGGTTTGATCCGGTCTGATCCGGTCTCAGCCGATCAAAACCGGTTTGAACTGGTCTGATCCGGTTTCATCCGGTCTGATCCGGTTCGATCAGGTTTGTACCGGTCTGAACCGGTTTGATCCGGTCTGAGCCAGTCACAAGCGGCATGAAACGTTCTGATGTGGTTTGATCCGGTCTGATCCGTTTCGATCCGTTTTGAACCGGTCTGATCCAGTTTTATCCGGTCTGTGCCAGTCACAACCGGCTTGAACCGGTTTGATGCGGTTTGATCCGGTCTGATCCGGTATGAGCCAGTCAAAACCGGTTTTGATGCGGTTTGATCCGGTCTAATCCGGTCTGAGCCGATCAAAACCGGTTTGAACTGCTCTGATCCCGTTTGTTCCAATCAATCGGTTTTGACAACATTCAAAAAAGAGTAATCAACCTCGTACTAGCCTTAACAACCAACACCCTTCTGACCTCGCTACTAATAATTATCATATTCTGATTACCCCAGCTCAACTCCTATGCAGAAAAAACTAACCCCTACGAGTGTGGATTTGATCCCCTAAGCCCTCCTCGTATCCCATTCTCAGTAAAGTTTTTCCTGGTCGCCATCACTTTCCTACTATTTGACCTGGAGATCGCTCTACTACTAACCCTACCATGAGCCCCTCAAACAACAAACCTCCCAGTAGTAATCAAATCATCCATCATATTTATCATTATCCTAATTCTCAGTTTACCCTACGAGTGAACTCAAAAAGGACTAGACTGAACCGAACTGGTAAGTAGTTTAAACAAAACAAATGATTTCGACTCATTAGATTATGATAACCATACTAACCAAATGTCCCCTACCTCCATAAACATTATATTAGCATTCACCATTTCACTTCTAGGCATATTAACCTACCGCTCGCACCTAATACCCTCTCTCCTCTGCCTAGAAGGAATAATAATATCACTCTTTATCATAACCGCCCTTATTGCCTCAAACAAACATTCCCCCTTAATCAACATTATACCCATCATCCTGCTAGTATTTGCTGCCTGCGAGGCAGCAGTAGGCCTTGCCTTACTAATCTCAATTTCCAACACATACGGGCTAGATTATATTCACAACTTAAGCCTGCTTCAATGCTAAAAATAATTATCCCCACAACTATACTACTGCGTATAACATGACTCTCCAAAAACAATACAATCTGAATCAACTTGACCATACACAGCCTAACTATCAGCCTCATTCCTTTACTATTCCTTAACCAAACCAGCAACAACCTCCTTAATTACTCAACCTACTTGTCCTCCGACCCACTAACAACACCCCTCCTGATGCTAACTGCCTGACTCCTACCTCTCATAATTATAGTGAGCCAATATCACCTATTCAACGAACCCTCCTCACAAAAAAAGCTCTACCTTTCTATAATAATCTTCCTACAAATCACCCTAATTCTGACATTCATGGCTACAGAACTAATTATATTCTACCTCTTATTTAAAACTACCCTCATTCTCACCCTGATTATCATCACTAAATGAGGCAACCAAGCAGAACGTCTCAATGCAAGCACATACTTTCTGTTCTACACACTAACCAGCTCGGCTCTCTACCCCTACTCATTATACTAATCCACACCTACAATAACACAGGCTCATTGAACATTACACTACTAACACTTACAGATCAAAAACTAACAACCACCAGAACTCACAACTTTACCTGACTAGCATGCATAACACCTTTTATGACAAAAATGCCCCTATATGGCTTACACTTAGGACTTCCCAAAGCCCATGTTGAAACCCCCATTGCAGGATCAATAGTCCTTGCTGCAGTACTCCTAAAACTAGGGGGCTATGGCATAATACGACTCACCTCCATTCTTAACCCTTTAACAGAATACATAGCCTATCCATTCCTCATGCTATCCCTATGAGGTATAATCACAACAAGCTCAATCTGTCTCCGACAAACAGACCGGAAATCACTCATCGCATACTCTTCTGTAAGCCACATAGCCCTAGTAATCGTAACCTCCTCATCCAAACATCCTGAAACTTCTCTGGCGCAATTATCCTTATCATTGCCAATGGACTCACCTCCTCCATCTATTTCTGCCTAGCTAACTCAAACTATGAACGTACCCACAGCCGTATCCTACTACTGTCCCGAGGACTTCAAACCCTACTCCCATTAATAACCTTTTGATGGTTCACAGCAAACCTTACTAATCTTGCCCTACCCCCCACTATCAACCTACTAGGTGAGCTCTTTGTAATCGCAGCCTCATTTTCCTGATCCCATATGACTATTGTACTAACAGGACTCAACATACTAATTACAGCCCTCTACTCTCTCCACATGTTCATCACAATGCAGCGAGGAACACTTACACATCATATAATCAACATAAAACCCCCCTTCACACGAGAAAATACGTTCGTATTTATACACCTCGCTCCAATCATTCTTCTATCCCTCAACCCCAATATCATTCTAGGGTTTGCTCCCTGTAAATATAGTTTAATCAAAACATTAGATTGTGAACCTAACTATGGAAGCTTATCACTTCTTATTTACCGAGAAAACCTGCAAGGACTGCTAATCCATGCCTCCGTACTTAAAATTACGGCTTTCTCAACTTTTAAAGGATAACTAACAGCTATCCATTGGCCTTAGGAGCCAAAAACATTGGTGCAACTCCAAATAAAAGTAACAATCATGTGTACCCCTGTTATAACAACAACCCTCGCCTCCCTAACTCTTCCAATTTTTGCCACCCTCATCAACCCTGACAAAACACGCTCATATCCAAATTATGTAAAAACAACTGTAACATATGCTTTTATTACTAGCCTTCTTCCAACACCTTTCTACATTTTCTTCAACCAAGAAACAACCATGTGAAGTTGACATTGAATAGCAGCCCAGACATTAGATCTAACACTAAGCTTTAAACTAGATTACTTTTCCATAATATTTATTCCAATCGCACTGTTCATCACCTGATCCATTATAGAATCCTCGCTGTGGTACATAAGCTCAGATCCAAACATTAACCAACTCTTCAAATATCTCCTTATCTTCCTCGCTGCCATACTAATTCCAGTTACTGCTAACAACCTTTTCCAACTCTTCATCGGTTGGGAAGGCGTAGGAATTATGTCCTTCCTCCTAATTAGCTGATGACACGCTCGAGCGGACGCCAACACAGCAGCCATCCAAGCAGTCCTATACAACCGTATTGGCGACATTGGTCTTATCCTAGCTATGACACGATTCCTCCTGCATTACAACTCATGAGGCTTCCAACAGATATTAGCCCTAAACTCCAACTCAAACCTCCTTCCACTAATAGGCCTTCTCCTAGCAGCAACAGGAAAATCAGCCCAATCTGGCCTTCACCCCTGACTGCCCTCTGCCATAGAAGGCCCAACTCCAGTCTCAGCTCTACTTCACTCCAGCACCATAGTTGTTGCCGGAGTATTCCTACTCACCCGTTTCCACCCTTTAATAGAAAACTATACACTAATCCGAAACCTCACATTATGCCTGGGAGCCATTACTACTCTATTCACAGCCATCTGTGCCCTCGCACAAAACGATATTTAAAAAATCGTGGCCTTCTCTACCTCAAGTCAACTAGGCCTAATAATAGTCACCATTGGTATTAACCAACCATACCTAGCATTCCTACACATCTGCACCCATGCCTTCTTCAAAGCTATACTTTTTATGTGCTCCGGATCCATTATTCATAACCTGAACAACGAACAGGACATTCGAAAAATAGGAGGTCTGTTTAAAACACTGCCCCTCACCCCAACTTCCCTAGTTATTGGCAACCTAGCACTCACAGGAATGCCTTTCCTCACAGGCTTCTACTCCAAAGATCTCATTATCGAAGCCACAAATACGTCGTATACCAACGCCTGAGCCCTATTTATCACTCTCATCGCCACCTCCCTAACAAGCGCCTACAGTACTCGAACCATTCTCCTTACCCTAACAGGACAACCCCGCTTCCCAGCCCTAATAAACATCAACGAAAACAACCCCGCCCTACTAAACCCAATTAAATAGGCAGTATAACCACGGGATTCCTTATCACCAGTAATATCCCCCCTACCTCACTCCCCCAGCCAACAACACCCTTCTATCTCAAACTCTCAGCCCTAGACGCAACTGCTCTCGGTTTCCTAACAGCCCTAGACCTCGCCCTTATAACCAACAAACTAAAAGTGAAAAACCCATCACAAATACTCAAATTCTCCAACATACTAGGATACTTCCCCACCACGGTTCACCGTATGATCCCCTAGCAAAACCTACTTATAAGTCAAAACTTAGCCCTCCTCTTATTAGACTCAACATGGCTAGAAAAATCTATACCCGAAATAATCTCACAAACACATATTACCGCTTCCACAACTGTAACCACCCAGAGAGGCATAATCAAACTCTACTTCCTCTCTTTCCTCATCCCCCCTATCCTGACCCTACTTCTAATAATATAACCTATTACCCCGAGTAATCTCAATCACAATGTATACACCAACAAACAATGTTCAACCAGCAACCACCGCTAACCAACGCCCGTAATCATACAAGGCACCCGCACCAATACAGTCACCTCGAATTAACCCCGACCCCTCCCCCTCAAAAATCACCCAGTTACCCATATTATTGAAATTAACCACCACCACTTCTTCATCCAAACTTAAAACCCATAAAACCAGCCCTACCTCCATCATTAATCCTACCAAAGGACCCCCTAGAACCTCAAGCCCTGAGCCCCATGTCTCAGGATACTCTTCAATGGCCATTGCTGTAGTATAACCAAAGACAACTATTATACCCCCCAGATAAACTAAAAATATCATTAAACCCATATAAGCACCCCTCCCCAATTGAAAATAATCACACAACCAATCACACCACTAACAATTAACGCTAAACCCCCATAAATAGGAGAGGGCTTAGGAGAAAAACCTACAAACCCCATAACCAATAATACACTTAATGTCAATAAAACGTATGTCATTGCTTCCATATGGACTCCAACCATAACCAATGATACGAAAAACCATCGTTGTACCTCAACCACAAAAGCACCCATGATTCCACTACGCAAATCCAACCCAATCCTAAACATCATCAACCACTCCCCCCACCCCACTCCCCACTTCCGGGGCTTCTCCGGCCCCGCCCATACCCAGGCCACAGTGACCTGGGCCCTGTGGGTCCCGGCTTCCGAGGGCGGGCTTGCCCTGGGCTCCTCCGGCCTTCCTGAAGGGGTGGAGCCTGTGGGCCTTTATAAGGGCCGCTGGCCGGCTGGGCCGGCCTCCTGGCCGGACCTGCTCGCCGTGCACGGGCCGACTGAGGGGCACTGGAGCCCGCCGGCCTCTCTCTGCCCGTGTCTGTCCGCGAAATTCCGGCCAGGTCTCCCCGCGATGGCTCTCCCGACACCCGGCGACGGCGCCCTCCCGGCGGGAGCCCGAGGACGAGGACGGCGAAGGAGACTCGTTTGGACCCCGAGCCAGAGGGAGGCCCTGCGAGCCTGCTTTGAGCGGAACCCGTACCCGGGCATCGCCACCAGGGAAGAGCTGGCCCAGGCCATCGGCATTCCGGAGCCCAGGGTCCAGATTTGGTTTCAGAACGAGAGATCGCGCCAGCTGAGGCAGCACCGGCGGGAATCTCGGCCCTGGCCCGGGAAACGCGGCCCGCAAGAAGGCAGGCGAAAGCGGACCGCCGTCACCCGGTCCCAGACCGCCCTGCTCCTGCGAGCCTTCCAGCAGGATCGCTTTCCAGGCATCGCCACCCGGGAAGAACTGGCCAGAGAGACGGGCCTCCCGGAGTCCCGGATTCAGATTTGGTTTCAGAACCGGAGGGCCAGGCACCCAGGCCAGGGTGGCGGGGCACCGGCGCACGCAGGCGGCCCGGGCGACGCGGCCCCCGGCGGGTGTCCCCCCGCTCCCTCGCCGGTCGCCTTCACCCACACCGGGGCGTGGGCAACGGGGCTTCCCGCCCCCCACGTGCCCTGCGCGCCCTGGACTCTCCCACCGGGGGCTTTCGTGGGCCAGGGAGCAGGGGCCGTCGCCCCGCTGCAGCCCAGCCAGGCTGCGCAGGCAGCAGGGATCTCCCATCCCGCCCCGGCAGGCGGGGATTGGGATTTTTCCTACGCTGCCCTGGCGACTCCGGAAGGGGCGCTCTCCCACCCTCAGACTCCCCGGGGGTGGCCTCCGCGCCCGAGCCAATGGCGGGGGGATCGGGACCCGCAGCACCACAGCCTGCCGGGCCCTTGCTCGGTGGGACAGCCTGGGCCCGCTGGAGCTGAGCCGCAGGGCCAGGGTGTGCTGGCGCCGCCCACGTCCCAGGGGAGTCCGTGGTGGGGCTGGGGCCAGGGGCCCCAGGTCGCCGGGGCGGCGTGGGAGCCCCAAGTCGGGGCAGCTCCACCTCCGGGGCCCGCGCCCCCGGAGGCCTCCGCGGGGCAGGAGCAGATGCAAGCCATCCGGGCGCCCTCCCCGCCGCTCCAGGAGCCTGGGCGCTCGTCTGCACTCCCCTGCAGCCTGCTGGATGAGCTCCTGGAGACCCCCGAGTTTCTGCAGCAGGGGCAACCTTTGCTAGAAACGGAGGCCCCGACGGAGCTGCAGGACGTGGGAGAGCCCGCTTTGCTGGAACCGCTACTCCTCAGCGACGAGGAGTACCGGGCTCTGCTGGAGGAGCTTTAGGACGCGGGGTTGGGGACGGGATCGGGGGCGGGGCGGTGGCCTCCCTTTCGCGGTGAGCACCTGGCTCGGTGTGGAGAGGCCTGTTTTCCCTCCGGGCTGACCAGCCTGGCGTTCCTGCCTTCCCGGTCTGGGCGCGGCGGCGGCGGCCGGAGACTCCACACCGAGGAGAACTGAGCATCCATCCCGGGGATTCCAGAGCCGGCCCAGGTTCCCGGAGGGGGACCGTCTACTGCGCATGCGCGGCCGTGCGGGCAGCGGCCAAGGCTCTGGGAGCAGCCCCGGCAGAGCTCTCACGCTTTTCCACCACCCGACCCCCGCTTGATCCCCCACCCCACTGCCCAACACAGCGCGCGCGCGCGCGCCCGCGCACACGCACACACACCCCAAGACACCCACACAACCACACACCCACACACCCAAACACACCACCCCCACCCCCACCCCCACCCCCACCCCCACCCCCACCCCCACCACCACCGAAAGCACCACCACCGTGTTCTGCACTGGGCTGCCCTTGCCATAAAACTAGGAATAGCCCCCTTCCACTTTTGAGTCCCGGAAGTTACCCAAGGAACATCCCTAACTTCTGGCCTACTCCTCCTTACATGGCAAATACTAGCCCCCATCTCAATCATATACCAAATTCACCCATCAATCAACACCCATATCCTCCTAACTCTCTCTACCCTATCTATCACAGTAGGCAGCTGAGGAGGTCTCAACCAAACACAATTACGCAAAATCCTAGGATATTCTTCAATCACTCACATAGGCTGAATAATAAGAACACTAGTATATAACCCAACTATCACAATTCTTTACTTCACCATAGACATCATCCTAACAACTACCATATTCCTGACCCTCAACCTAAACTCAAACACCACCACCCTCATACTATCCCACACCTGAAACAAATCAACCTGTCTAGCACCACTAAGAGCATCCACCCTCCTATCCCTAGGGGGCTTACCCCCTCTAACCGGCTTCCTACCTACATGAATTACCGTTCAAGAACTCACAATAAACAATCACTTTCTCATCCCCTCTATCATAATTATCAGAACTCTGCTTAACCTGTATTTCTCTATACGCCTAATCTATACCATCTCCCTAACACTATTTCCTACATCCAACAACACAAAAATAATATGGCAATTCGAAAACACAAAACCTACACTCCTTATTCCCCCACTCGTCATTGCCTCTACCCTTTTACTACCAACCTCCGCCCTAATTTTGGCTATCCACTAGAAATTTAGGTTAAACAAGACCAAGAGCCTTCAAAGCCCTTAGTAAGTAAAAATACTTAATTTCTGAAGTACATAAGGACTGCAAACACCTACTCTGCATCAATTGAACGCAAATCAATTCCTTTAATTAAGCTAAGCCCTCACTAGATCAACGGGACTCGAACCCACAAAAATTTAGTGAACAGCTAAATACCCTAATCAACTGGCTTTGATCCACTTCTCCCGCCGCAGGGAAAAAAGGCGGGAGAAGCCCCGGCAGAAACTTTTAAAGCTGCTCCTTTGAACTTGCAATTCAATGTGAAAATCACCTCCGGGCTGGTCAAAGGAGGACTAGACCCCTGTCTTTAGGTTTACAGCCTAATGCTTACTCAGCCACTTTACCCTTCCCTTCTCTCTATCTCTACCTATGCTCATCAACCGTTGACTCTTTTCAACAAACCATAAGGACATTGGGACTCTATACCTACTATTTGGTGCATGAGCTGGAATCATAGGTACAGCTCTAAGCCTTCTTCTTCGAGCTGAACTAGGTCAACCCGGCAATCTACTAGGTAACGACCATATTTACAACGTTATTGTAACGGCCCATGCATTCATCATAATTTTATCCTTATCATTGCCCATGGACTCACCTCCTCCATCTATTTCTGCCTAGCTAACTCAAACTATGAACGTACCCACAGCCGTATCCTACTACTGTCCCGAGGACTTCAAACCCTACTCCCATTAATAACCTTTTGATGGTTCACAGCAAACCTTACTAATCTTGCCCTACCCCCCACTATCAACCTACTAGGTGAGCTCTTTGTAATCGCAGCCTCATTTTCCTGATCCCATATGACTATTGTACTAACAGGACTCAACATACTAATTACAGCCCTCTACTCTCTCCACATGTTCATCACAATGCAGCGAGGAACACTTACACATCATATAATCAACATAAAACCCCCCTTCACACGAGAAAATACGTTCGTATTTATACACCTCGCTCCAATCATTCTTCTATCCCTCAACCCCAATATCATTCTAGGGTTTGCTCCCTGTAAATATAGTTTAATCAAAACATTAGATTGTGAACCTAACTATGGAAGCTTATCACTTCTTATTTACCGAGAAAACCTGCAAGGACTGCTAATCCATGCCTCCGTACTTAAAATTACGGCTTTCTCAACTTTTAAAGGATAACTAACAGCTATCCATTGGCCTTAGGAGCCAAAAACATTGGTGCAACTCCAAATAAAAGTAACAATCATGTGTACCCCTGTTATAACAACAACCCTCGCCTCCCTAACTCTTCCAATTTTTGCCACCCTCATCAACCCTGACAAAACACGCTCATATCCAAATTATGTAAAAACAACTGTAACATATGCTTTTATTACTAGCCTTCTTCCAACACCTTTCTACATTTTCTTCAACCAAGAAACAACCATGTGAAGTTGACATTGAATAGCAGCCCAGACATTAGATCTAACACTAAGCTTTAAACTAGATTACTTTTCCATAATATTTATTCCAATCGCACTGTTCATCACCTGATCCATTATAGAATCCTCGCTGTGGTACATAAGCTCAGATCCAAACATTAACCAACTCTTCAAATATCTCCTTATCTTCCTCGCTGCCATACTAATTCCAGTTACTGCTAACAACCTTTTCCAACTCTTCATCGGTTGGGAAGGCGTAGGAATTATGTCCTTCCTCCTAATTAGCTGATGACACGCTCGAGCGGACGCCAACACAGCAGCCATCCAAGCAGTCCTATACAACCGTATTGGCGACATTGGTCTTATCCTAGCTATGACACGATTCCTCCTGCATTACAACTCATGAGGCTTCCAACAGATATTAGCCCTAAACTCCAACTCAAACCTCCTTCCACTAATAGGCCTTCTCCTAGCAGCAACAGGAAAATCAGCCCAATCTGGCCTTCACCCCTGACTGCCCTCTGCCATAGAAGGCCCAACTCCAGTCTCAGCTCTACTTCACTCCAGCACCATAGTTGTTGCCGGAGTATTCCTACTCACCCGTTTCCACCCTTTAATAGAAAACTATACACTAATCCGAAACCTCACATTATGCCTGGGAGCCATTACTACTCTATTCACAGCCATCTGTGCCCTCGCACAAAACGATATTTAAAAAATCGTGGCCTTCTCTACCTCAAGTCAACTAGGCCTAATAATAGTCACCATTGGTATTAACCAACCATACCTAGCATTCCTACACATCTGCACCCATGCCTTCTTCAAAGCTATACTTTTTATGTGCTCCGGATCCATTATTCATAACCTGAACAACGAACAGGACATTCGAAAAATAGGAGGTCTGTTTAAAACACTGCCCCTCACCCCAACTTCCCTAGTTATTGGCAACCTAGCACTCACAGGAATGCCTTTCCTCACAGGCTTCTACTCCAAAGATCTCATTATCGAAGCCACAAATACGTCGTATACCAACGCCTGAGCCCTATTTATCACTCTCATCGCCACCTCCCTAACAAGCGCCTACAGTACTCGAACCATTCTCCTTACCCTAACAGGACAACCCCGCTTCCCAGCCCTAATAAACATCAACGAAAACAACCCCGCCCTACTAAACCCAATTAAATAGGCAGTATAACCACGGGATTCCTTATCACCAGTAATATCCCCCCTACCTCACTCCCCCAGCCAACAACACCCTTCTATCTCAAACTCTCAGCCCTAGACGCAACTGCTCTCGGTTTCCTAACAGCCCTAGACCTCGCCCTTATAACCAACAAACTAAAAGTGAAAAACCCATCACAAATACTCAAATTCTCCAACATACTAGGATACTTCCCCACCACGGTTCACCGTATGATCCCCTAGCAAAACCTACTTATAAGTCAAAACTTAGCCCTCCTCTTATTAGACTCAACATGGCTAGAAAAATCTATACCCGAAATAATCTCACAAACACATATTACCGCTTCCACAACTGTAACCACCCAGAGAGGCATAATCAAACTCTACTTCCTCTCTTTCCTCATCCCCCCTATCCTGACCCTACTTCTAATAATATAACCTATTACCCCGAGTAATCTCAATCACAATGTATACACCAACAAACAATGTTCAACCAGCAACCACCGCTAACCAACGCCCGTAATCATACAAGGCACCCGCACCAATACAGTCACCTCGAATTAACCCCGACCCCTCCCCCTCAAAAATCACCCAGTTACCCATATTATTGAAATTAACCACCACCACTTCTTCATCCAAACTTAAAACCCATAAAACCAGCCCTACCTCCATCATTAATCCTACCAAAGGACCCCCTAGAACCTCAAGCCCTGAGCCCCATGTCTCAGGATACTCTTCAATGGCCATTGCTGTAGTATAACCAAAGACAACTATTATACCCCCCAGATAAACTAAAAATATCATTAAACCCATATAAGCACCCCTCCCCAATTGAAAATAATCACACAACCAATCACACCACTAACAATTAACGCTAAACCCCCATAAATAGGAGAGGGCTTAGGAGAAAAACCTACAAACCCCATAACCAATAATACACTTAATGTCAATAAAACGTATGTCATTGCTTCCATATGGACTCCAACCATAACCAATGATACGAAAAACCATCGTTGTACCTCAACCACAAAAGCACCCATGATTCCACTACGCAAATCCAACCCAATCCTAAACATCATCAACCACTCCCCCCACCCCACTCCCCACTTCCGGGGCTTCTCCGGCCCCGCCCATACCCAGGCCACAGTGACCTGGGCCCTGTGGGTCCCGGCTTCCGAGGGCGGGCTTGCCCTGGGCTCCTCCGGCCTTCCTGAAGGGGTGGAGCCTGTGGGCCTTTATAAGGGCCGCTGGCCGGCTGGGCCGGCCTCCTGGCCGGACCTGCTCGCCGTGCACAGGCCGACTGAGGGGCACTGGAGCCCGCCGGCCTCTCTCTGCCCGTGTCTGTCCGCGAAATTCCGGCCAGGTCTCCCCGCGATGGCTCTCCCGACACCCGGCGACGGCGCCCTCCCGGCGGGAGCCCGAGGACGAGGACGGCGAAGGAGACTCGTTTGGACCCCGAGCCAGAGGGAGGCCCTGCGAGCCTGCTTTGAGCGGAACCCGTACCCGGGCATCGCCACCAGGGAAGAGCTGGCCCAGGCCATCGGCATTCCGGAGCCCAGGGTCCAGATTTGGTTTCAGAACGAGAGATCGCGCCAGCTGAGGCAGCACCGGCGGGAATCTCGGCCCTGGCCCGGGAAACGCGGCCCGCAAGAAGGCAGGCGAAAGCGGACCGCCGTCACCCGGTCCCAGACCGCCCTGCTCCTGCGAGCCTTCCAGCAGGATCGCTTTCCAGGCATCGCCACCCGGGAAGAACTGGCCAGAGAGACGGGCCTCCCGGAGTCCCGGATTCAGATTTGGTTTCAGAACCGGAGGGCCAGGCACCCAGGCCAGGGTGGCGGGGCACCGGCGCACGCAGGCGGCCCGGGCGACGCGGCCCCCGGCGGGTGTCCCCCCGCTCCCTCGCCGGTCGCCTTCACCCACACCGGGGCGTGGGCAACGGGGCTTCCCGCCCCCCACGTGCCCTGCGCGCCCTGGACTCTCCCACCGGGGGCTTTCGTGGGCCAGGGAGCAGGGGCCGTCGCCCCGCTGCAGCCCAGCCAGGCTGCGCAGGCAGCAGGGATCTCCCATCCCGCCCCGGCAGGCGGGGATTGGGATTTTTCCTACGCTGCCCTGGCGACTCCGGAAGGGGCGCTCTCCCACCCTCAGACTCCCCGGGGGTGGCCTCCGCGCCCGAGCCAATGGCGGGGGGATCGGGACCCGCAGCACCACAGCCTGCCGGGCCCTTGCTCGGTGGGACAGCCTGGGCCCGCTGGAGCTGAGCCGCAGGGCCAGGGTGTGCTGGCGCCGCCCACGTCCCAGGGGAGTCCGTGGTGGGGCTGGGGCCAGGGGCCCCAGGTCGCCGGGGCGGCGTGGGAGCCCCAAGTCGGGGCAGCTCCACCTCCGGGGCCCGCGCCCCCGGAGGCCTCCGCGGGGCAGGAGCAGATGCAAGCCATCCGGGCGCCCTCCCCGCCGCTCCAGGAGCCTGGGCGCTCGTCTGCACTCCCCTGCAGCCTGCTGGATGAGCTCCTGGAGACCCCCGAGTTTCTGCAGCAGGGGCAACCTTTGCTAGAAACGGAGGCCCCGACGGAGCTGCAGGACGTGGGAGAGCCCGCTTTGCTGGAACCGCTACTCCTCAGCGACGAGGAGTACCGGGCTCTGCTGGAGGAGCTTTAGGACGCGGGGTTGGGGACGGGATCGGGGGCGGGGCGGTGGCCTCCCTTTCGCGGTGAGCACCTGGCTCGGTGTGGAGAGGCCTGTTTTCCCTCCGGGCTGACCAGCCTGGCGTTCCTGCCTTCCCGGTCTGGGCGCGGCGGCGGCGGCCGGAGACTCCACACCGAGGAGAACTGAGCATCCATCCCGGGGATTCCAGAGCCGGCCCAGGTTCCCGGAGGGGGACCGTCTACTGCGCATGCGCGGCCGTGCGGGCAGCGGCCAAGGCTCTGGGAGCAGCCCCGGCAGAGCTCTCACGCTTTTCCACCACCCGACCCCCGCTTGATCCCCCACCCCACTGCCCAACACAGCGCGCGCGCGCGCGCCCGCGCACACGCACACACACCCCAAGACACCCACACAACCACACACCCACACACCCAAACACACCACCCCCACCCCCACCCCCACCCCCACCCCCACCCCCACCCCCACCACCACCGAAAGCACCACCACCGTGTTCTGCACTGGGCTGCCCTTGCCATAAAACTAGGAATAGCCCCCTTCCACTTTTGAGTCCCGGAAGTTACCCAAGGAACATCCCTAACTTCTGGCCTACTCCTCCTTACATGGCAAATACTAGCCCCCATCTCAATCATATACCAAATTCACCCATCAATCAACACCCATATCCTCCTAACTCTCTCTACCCTATCTATCACAGTAGGCAGCTGAGGAGGTCTCAACCAAACACAATTACGCAAAATCCTAGGATATTCTTCAATCACTCACATAGGCTGAATAATAAGAACACTAGTATATAACCCAACTATCACAATTCTTTACTTCACCATAGACATCATCCTAACAACTACCATATTCCTGACCCTCAACCTAAACTCAAACACCACCACCCTCATACTATCCCACACCTGAAACAAATCAACCTGTCTAGCACCACTAAGAGCATCCACCCTCCTATCCCTAGGGGGCTTACCCCCTCTAACCGGCTTCCTACCTACATGAATTACCGTTCAAGAACTCACAATAAACAATCACTTTCTCATCCCCTCTATCATAATTATCAGAACTCTGCTTAACCTGTATTTCTCTATACGCCTAATCTATACCATCTCCCTAACACTATTTCCTACATCCAACAACACAAAAATAATATGGCAATTCGAAAACACAAAACCTACACTCCTTATTCCCCCACTCGTCATTGCCTCTACCCTTTTACTACCAACCTCCGCCCTAATTTTGGCTATCCACTAGAAATTTAGGTTAAACAAGACCAAGAGCCTTCAAAGCCCTTAGTAAGTAAAAATACTTAATTTCTGAAGTACATAAGGACTGCAAACACCTACTCTGCATCAATTGAACGCAAATCAATTCCTTTAATTAAGCTAAGCCCTCACTAGATCAACGGGACTCGAACCCACAAAAATTTAGTGAACAGCTAAATACCCTAATCAACTGGCTTTGATCCACTTCTCCCGCCGCAGGGAAAAAAGGCGGGAGAAGCCCCGGCAGAAACTTTTAAAGCTGCTCCTTTGAACTTGCAATTCAATGTGAAAATCACCTCCGGGCTGGTCAAAGGAGGACTAGACCCCTGTCTTTAGGTTTACAGCCTAATGCTTACTCAGCCACTTTACCCTTCCCTTCTCTCTATCTCTACCTATGCTCATCAACCGTTGACTCTTTTCAACAAACCATAAGGACATTGGGACTCTATACCTACTATTTGGTGCATGAGCTGGAATCATAGGTACAGCTCTAAGCCTTCTTCTTCGAGCTGAACTAGGTCAACCCGGCAATCTACTAGGTAACGACCATATTTACAACGTTATTGTAACGGCCCATGCATTCATCATAATTTTATCCTTATCATTGCCCATGGACTCACCTCCTCCATCTATTTCTGCCTAGCTAACTCAAACTATGAACGTACCCACAGCCGTATCCTACTACTGTCCCGAGGACTTCAAACCCTACTCCCATTAATAACCTTTTGATGGTTCACAGCAAACCTTACTAATCTTGCCCTACCCCCCACTATCAACCTACTAGGTGAGCTCTTTGTAATCGCAGCCTCATTTTCCTGATCCCATATGACTATTGTACTAACAGGACTCAACATACTAATTACAGCCCTCTACTCTCTCCACATGTTCATCACAATGCAGCGAGGAACACTTACACATCATATAATCAACATAAAACCCCCCTTCACACGAGAAAATACGTTCGTATTTATACACCTCGCTCCAATCATTCTTCTATCCCTCAACCCCAATATCATTCTAGGGTTTGCTCCCTGTAAATATAGTTTAATCAAAACATTAGATTGTGAACCTAACTATGGAAGCTTATCACTTCTTATTTACCGAGAAAACCTGCAAGGACTGCTAATCCATGCCTCCGTACTTAAAATTACGGCTTTCTCAACTTTTAAAGGATAACTAACAGCTATCCATTGGCCTTAGGAGCCAAAAACATTGGTGCAACTCCAAATAAAAGTAACAATCATGTGTACCCCTGTTATAACAACAACCCTCGCCTCCCTAACTCTTCCAATTTTTGCCACCCTCATCAACCCTGACAAAACACGCTCATATCCAAATTATGTAAAAACAACTGTAACATATGCTTTTATTACTAGCCTTCTTCCAACACCTTTCTACATTTTCTTCAACCAAGAAACAACCATGTGAAGTTGACATTGAATAGCAGCCCAGACATTAGATCTAACACTAAGCTTTAAACTAGATTACTTTTCCATAATATTTATTCCAATCGCACTGTTCATCACCTGATCCATTATAGAATCCTCGCTGTGGTACATAAGCTCAGATCCAAACATTAACCAACTCTTCAAATATCTCCTTATCTTCCTCGCTGCCATACTAATTCCAGTTACTGCTAACAACCTTTTCCAACTCTTCATCGGTTGGGAAGGCGTAGGAATTATGTCCTTCCTCCTAATTAGCTGATGACACGCTCGAGCGGACGCCAACACAGCAGCCATCCAAGCAGTCCTATACAACCGTATTGGCGACATTGGTCTTATCCTAGCTATGACACGATTCCTCCTGCATTACAACTCATGAGGCTTCCAACAGATATTAGCCCTAAACTCCAACTCAAACCTCCTTCCACTAATAGGCCTTCTCCTAGCAGCAACAGGAAAATCAGCCCAATCTGGCCTTCACCCCTGACTGCCCTCTGCCATAGAAGGCCCAACTCCAGTCTCAGCTCTACTTCACTCCAGCACCATAGTTGTTGCCGGAGTATTCCTACTCACCCGTTTCCACCCTTTAATAGAAAACTATACACTAATCCGAAACCTCACATTATGCCTGGGAGCCATTACTACTCTATTCACAGCCATCTGTGCCCTCGCACAAAACGATATTTAAAAAATCGTGGCCTTCTCTACCTCAAGTCAACTAGGCCTAATAATAGTCACCATTGGTATTAACCAACCATACCTAGCATTCCTACACATCTGCACCCATGCCTTCTTCAAAGCTATACTTTTTATGTGCTCCGGATCCATTATTCATAACCTGAACAACGAACAGGACATTCGAAAAATAGGAGGTCTGTTTAAAACACTGCCCCTCACCCCAACTTCCCTAGTTATTGGCAACCTAGCACTCACAGGAATGCCTTTCCTCACAGGCTTCTACTCCAAAGATCTCATTATCGAAGCCACAAATACGTCGTATACCAACGCCTGAGCCCTATTTATCACTCTCATCGCCACCTCCCTAACAAGCGCCTACAGTACTCGAACCATTCTCCTTACCCTAACAGGACAACCCCGCTTCCCAGCCCTAATAAACATCAACGAAAACAACCCCGCCCTACTAAACCCAATTAAATAGGCAGTATAACCACGGGATTCCTTATCACCAGTAATATCCCCCCTACCTCACTCCCCCAGCCAACAACACCCTTCTATCTCAAACTCTCAGCCCTAGACGCAACTGCTCTCGGTTTCCTAACAGCCCTAGACCTCGCCCTTATAACCAACAAACTAAAAGTGAAAAACCCATCACAAATACTCAAATTCTCCAACATACTAGGATACTTCCCCACCACGGTTCACCGTATGATCCCCTAGCAAAACCTACTTATAAGTCAAAACTTAGCCCTCCTCTTATTAGACTCAACATGGCTAGAAAAATCTATACCCGAAATAATCTCACAAACACATATTACCGCTTCCACAACTGTAACCACCCAGAGAGGCATAATCAAACTCTACTTCCTCTCTTTCCTCATCCCCCCTATCCTGACCCTACTTCTAATAATATAACCTATTACCCCGAGTAATCTCAATCACAATGTATACACCAACAAACAATGTTCAACCAGCAACCACCGCTAACCAACGCCCGTAATCATACAAGGCACCCGCACCAATACAGTCACCTCGAATTAACCCCGACCCCTCCCCCTCAAAAATCACCCAGTTACCCATATTATTGAAATTAACCACCACCACTTCTTCATCCAAACTTAAAACCCATAAAACCAGCCCTACCTCCATCATTAATCCTACCAAAGGACCCCCTAGAACCTCAAGCCCTGAGCCCCATGTCTCAGGATACTCTTCAATGGCCATTGCTGTAGTATAACCAAAGACAACTATTATACCCCCCAGATAAACTAAAAATATCATTAAACCCATATAAGCACCCCTCCCCAATTGAAAATAATCACACAACCAATCACACCACTAACAATTAACGCTAAACCCCCATAAATAGGAGAGGGCTTAGGAGAAAAACCTACAAACCCCATAACCAATAATACACTTAATGTCAATAAAACGTATGTCATTGCTTCCATATGGACTCCAACCATAACCAATGATACGAAAAACCATCGTTGTACCTCAACCACAAAAGCACCCATGATTCCACTACGCAAATCCAACCCAATCCTAAACATCATCAACCACTCCCCCCACCCCACTCCCCACTTCCGGGGCTTCTCCGGCCCCGCCCATACCCAGGCCACAGTGACCTGGGCCCTGTGGGTCCCGGCTTCCGAGGGCGGGCTTGCCCTGGGCTCCTCCGGCCTTCCTGAAGGGGTGGAGCCTGTGGGCCTTTATAAGGGCCGCTGGCCGGCTGGGCCGGCCTCCTGGCCGGACCTGCTCGCCGTGCACGGGCCGACTGAGGGGCACTGGAGCCCGCCGGCCTCTCTCTGCCCGTGTCTGTCCGCGAAATTCCGGCCAGGTCTCCCCGCGATGGCTCTCCCGACACCCGGCGACGGCGCCCTCCCGGCGGGAGCCCGAGGACGAGGACGGCGAAGGAGACTCGTTTGGACCCCGAGCCAGAGGGAGGCCCTGCGAGCCTGCTTTGAGCGGAACCCGTACCCGGGCATCGCCACCAGGGAAGAGCTGGCCCAGGCCATCGGCATTCCGGAGCCCAGGGTCCAGATTTGGTTTCAGAACGAGAGATCGCGCCAGCTGAGGCAGCACCGGCGGGAATCTCGGCCCTGGCCCGGGAAACGCGGCCCGCAAGAAGGCAGGCGAAAGCGGACCGCCGTCACCCGGTCCCAGACCGCCCTGCTCCTGCGAGCCTTCCAGCAGGATCGCTTTCCAGGCATCGCCACCCGGGAAGAACTGGCCAGAGAGACGGGCCTCCCGGAGTCCCGGATTCAGATTTGGTTTCAGAACCGGAGGGCCAGGCACCCAGGCCAGGGTGGCGGGGCACCGGCGCACGCAGGCGGCCCGGGCGACGCGGCCCCCGGCGGGTGTCCCCCCGCTCCCTCGCCGGTCGCCTTCACCCACACCGGGGCGTGGGCAACGGGGCTTCCCGCCCCCCACGTGCCCTGCGCGCCCTGGACTCTCCCACCGGGGGCTTTCGTGGGCCAGGGAGCAGGGGCCGTCGCCCCGCTGCAGCCCAGCCAGGCTGCGCAGGCAGCAGGGATCTCCCATCCCGCCCCGGCAGGCGGGGATTGGGATTTTTCCTACGCTGCCCTGGCGACTCCGGAAGGGGCGCTCTCCCACCCTCAGACTCCCCGGGGGTGGCCTCCGCGCCCGAGCCAATGGCGGGGGGATCGGGACCCGCAGCACCACAGCCTGCCGGGCCCTTGCTCGGTGGGACAGCCTGGGCCCGCTGGAGCTGAGCCGCAGGGCCAGGGTGTGCTGGCGCCGCCCACGTCCCAGGGGAGTCCGTGGTGGGGCTGGGGCCAGGGGCCCCAGGTCGCCGGGGCGGCGTGGGAGCCCCAAGTCGGGGCAGCTCCACCTCCGGGGCCCGCGCCCCCGGAGGCCTCCGCGGGGCAGGAGCAGATGCAAGCCATCCGGGCGCCCTCCCCGCCGCTCCAGGAGCCTGGGCGCTCGTCTGCACTCCCCTGCAGCCTGCTGGATGAGCTCCTGGAGACCCCCGAGTTTCTGCAGCAGGGGCAACCTTTGCTAGAAACGGAGGCCCCGACGGAGCTGCAGGACGTGGGAGAGCCCGCTTTGCTGGAACCGCTACTCCTCAGCGACGAGGAGTACCGGGCTCTGCTGGAGGAGCTTTAGGACGCGGGGTTGGGGACGGGATCGGGGGCGGGGCGGTGGCCTCCCTTTCGCGGTGAGCACCTGGCTCGGTGTGGAGAGGCCTGTTTTCCCTCCGGGCTGACCAGCCTGGCGTTCCTGCCTTCCCGGTCTGGGCGCGGCGGCGGCGGCCGGAGACTCCACACCGAGGAGAACTGAGCATCCATCCCGGGGATTCCAGAGCCGGCCCAGGTTCCCGGAGGGGGACCGTCTACTGCGCATGCGCGGCCGTGCGGGCAGCGGCCAAGGCTCTGGGAGCAGCCCCGGCAGAGCTCTCACGCTTTTCCACCACCCGACCCCCGCTTGATCCCCCACCCCACTGCCCAACACAGCGCGCGCGCGCGCGCCCGCGCACACGCACACACACCCCAAGACACCCACACAACCACACACCCACACACCCAAACACACCACCCCCACCCCCACCCCCACCCCCACCCCCACCCCCACCCCCACCACCACCGAAAGCACCACCACCGTGTTCTGCACTGGGCTGCCCTTGCCATAAAACTAGGAATAGCCCCCTTCCACTTTTGAGTCCCGGAAGTTACCCAAGGAACATCCCTAACTTCTGGCCTACTCCTCCTTACATGGCAAATACTAGCCCCCATCTCAATCATATACCAAATTCACCCATCAATCAACACCCATATCCTCCTAACTCTCTCTACCCTATCTATCACAGTAGGCAGCTGAGGAGGTCTCAACCAAACACAATTACGCAAAATCCTAGGATATTCTTCAATCACTCACATAGGCTGAATAATAAGAACACTAGTATATAACCCAACTATCACAATTCTTTACTTCACCATAGACATCATCCTAACAACTACCATATTCCTGACCCTCAACCTAAACTCAAACACCACCACCCTCATACTATCCCACACCTGAAACAAATCAACCTGTCTAGCACCACTAAGAGCATCCACCCTCCTATCCCTAGGGGGCTTACCCCCTCTAACCGGCTTCCTACCTACATGAATTACCGTTCAAGAACTCACAATAAACAATCACTTTCTCATCCCCTCTATCATAATTATCAGAACTCTGCTTAACCTGTATTTCTCTATACGCCTAATCTATACCATCTCCCTAACACTATTTCCTACATCCAACAACACAAAAATAATATGGCAATTCGAAAACACAAAACCTACACTCCTTATTCCCCCACTCGTCATTGCCTCTACCCTTTTACTACCAACCTCCGCCCTAATTTTGGCTATCCACTAGAAATTTAGGTTAAACAAGACCAAGAGCCTTCAAAGCCCTTAGTAAGTAAAAATACTTAATTTCTGAAGTACATAAGGACTGCAAACACCTACTCTGCATCAATTGAACGCAAATCAATTCCTTTAATTAAGCTAAGCCCTCACTAGATCAACGGGACTCGAACCCACAAAAATTTAGTGAACAGCTAAATACCCTAATCAACTGGCTTTGATCCACTTCTCCCGCCGCAGGGAAAAAAGGCGGGAGAAGCCCCGGCAGAAACTTTTAAAGCTGCTCCTTTGAACTTGCAATTCAATGTGAAAATCACCTCCGGGCTGGTCAAAGGAGGACTAGACCCCTGTCTTTAGGTTTACAGCCTAATGCTTACTCAGCCACTTTACCCTTCCCTTCTCTCTATCTCTACCTATGCTCATCAACCGTTGACTCTTTTCAACAAACCATAAGGACATTGGGACTCTATACCTACTATTTGGTGCATGAGCTGGAATCATAGGTACAGCTCTAAGCCTTCTTCTTCGAGCTGAACTAGGTCAACCCGGCAATCTACTAGGTAACGACCATATTTACAACGTTATTGTAACGGCCCATGCATTCATCATAATTTTATCCTTATCATTGCCCATGGACTCACCTCCTCCATCTATTTCTGCCTAGCTAACTCAAACTATGAACGTACCCACAGCCGTATCCTACTACTGTCCCGAGGACTTCAAACCCTACTCCCATTAATAACCTTTTGATGGTTCACAGCAAACCTTACTAATCTTGCCCTACCCCCCACTATCAACCTACTAGGTGAGCTCTTTGTAATCGCAGCCTCATTTTCCTGATCCCATATGACTATTGTACTAACAGGACTCAACATACTAATTACAGCCCTCTACTCTCTCCACATGTTCATCACAATGCAGCGAGGAACACTTACACATCATATAATCAACATAAAACCCCCCTTCACACGAGAAAATACGTTCGTATTTATACACCTCGCTCCAATCATTCTTCTATCCCTCAACCCCAATATCATTCTAGGGTTTGCTCCCTGTAAATATAGTTTAATCAAAACATTAGATTGTGAACCTAACTATGGAAGCTTATCACTTCTTATTTACCGAGAAAACCTGCAAGGACTGCTAATCCATGCCTCCGTACTTAAAATTACGGCTTTCTCAACTTTTAAAGGATAACTAACAGCTATCCATTGGCCTTAGGAGCCAAAAACATTGGTGCAACTCCAAATAAAAGTAACAATCATGTGTACCCCTGTTATAACAACAACCCTCGCCTCCCTAACTCTTCCAATTTTTGCCACCCTCATCAACCCTGACAAAACACGCTCATATCCAAATTATGTAAAAACAACTGTAACATATGCTTTTATTACTAGCCTTCTTCCAACACCTTTCTACATTTTCTTCAACCAAGAAACAACCATGTGAAGTTGACATTGAATAGCAGCCCAGACATTAGATCTAACACTAAGCTTTAAACTAGATTACTTTTCCATAATATTTATTCCAATCGCACTGTTCATCACCTGATCCATTATAGAATCCTCGCTGTGGTACATAAGCTCAGATCCAAACATTAACCAACTCTTCAAATATCTCCTTATCTTCCTCGCTGCCATACTAATTCCAGTTACTGCTAACAACCTTTTCCAACTCTTCATCGGTTGGGAAGGCGTAGGAATTATGTCCTTCCTCCTAATTAGCTGATGACACGCTCGAGCGGACGCCAACACAGCAGCCATCCAAGCAGTCCTATACAACCGTATTGGCGACATTGGTCTTATCCTAGCTATGACACGATTCCTCCTGCATTACAACTCATGAGGCTTCCAACAGATATTAGCCCTAAACTCCAACTCAAACCTCCTTCCACTAATAGGCCTTCTCCTAGCAGCAACAGGAAAATCAGCCCAATCTGGCCTTCACCCCTGACTGCCCTCTGCCATAGAAGGCCCAACTCCAGTCTCAGCTCTACTTCACTCCAGCACCATAGTTGTTGCCGGAGTATTCCTACTCACCCGTTTCCACCCTTTAATAGAAAACTATACACTAATCCGAAACCTCACATTATGCCTGGGAGCCATTACTACTCTATTCACAGCCATCTGTGCCCTCGCACAAAACGATATTTAAAAAATCGTGGCCTTCTCTACCTCAAGTCAACTAGGCCTAATAATAGTCACCATTGGTATTAACCAACCATACCTAGCATTCCTACACATCTGCACCCATGCCTTCTTCAAAGCTATACTTTTTATGTGCTCCGGATCCATTATTCATAACCTGAACAACGAACAGGACATTCGAAAAATAGGAGGTCTGTTTAAAACACTGCCCCTCACCCCAACTTCCCTAGTTATTGGCAACCTAGCACTCACAGGAATGCCTTTCCTCACAGGCTTCTACTCCAAAGATCTCATTATCGAAGCCACAAATACGTCGTATACCAACGCCTGAGCCCTATTTATCACTCTCATCGCCACCTCCCTAACAAGCGCCTACAGTACTCGAACCATTCTCCTTACCCTAACAGGACAACCCCGCTTCCCAGCCCTAATAAACATCAACGAAAACAACCCCGCCCTACTAAACCCAATTAAATAGGCAGTATAACCACGGGATTCCTTATCACCAGTAATATCCCCCCTACCTCACTCCCCCAGCCAACAACACCCTTCTATCTCAAACTCTCAGCCCTAGACGCAACTGCTCTCGGTTTCCTAACAGCCCTAGACCTCGCCCTTATAACCAACAAACTAAAAGTGAAAAACCCATCACAAATACTCAAATTCTCCAACATACTAGGATACTTCCCCACCACGGTTCACCGTATGATCCCCTAGCAAAACCTACTTATAAGTCAAAACTTAGCCCTCCTCTTATTAGACTCAACATGGCTAGAAAAATCTATACCCGAAATAATCTCACAAACACATATTACCGCTTCCACAACTGTAACCACCCAGAGAGGCATAATCAAACTCTACTTCCTCTCTTTCCTCATCCCCCCTATCCTGACCCTACTTCTAATAATATAACCTATTACCCCGAGTAATCTCAATCACAATGTATACACCAACAAACAATGTTCAACCAGCAACCACCGCTAACCAACGCCCGTAATCATACAAGGCACCCGCACCAATACAGTCACCTCGAATTAACCCCGACCCCTCCCCCTCAAAAATCACCCAGTTACCCATATTATTGAAATTAACCACCACCACTTCTTCATCCAAACTTAAAACCCATAAAACCAGCCCTACCTCCATCATTAATCCTACCAAAGGACCCCCTAGAACCTCAAGCCCTGAGCCCCATGTCTCAGGATACTCTTCAATGGCCATTGCTGTAGTATAACCAAAGACAACTATTATACCCCCCAGATAAACTAAAAATATCATTAAACCCATATAAGCACCCCTCCCCAATTGAAAATAATCACACAACCAATCACACCACTAACAATTAACGCTAAACCCCCATAAATAGGAGAGGGCTTAGGAGAAAAACCTACAAACCCCATAACCAATAATACACTTAATGTCAATAAAACGTATGTCATTGCTTCCATATGGACTCCAACCATAACCAATGATACGAAAAACCATCGTTGTACCTCAACCACAAAAGCACCCATGATTCCACTACGCAAATCCAACCCAATCCTAAACATCATCAACCACTCCCCCCACCCCACTCCCCACTTCCGGGGCTTCTCCGGCCCCGCCCATACCCAGGCCACAGTGACCTGGGCCCTGTGGGTCCCGGCTTCCGAGGGCGGGCTTGCCCTGGGCTCCTCCGGCCTTCCTGAAGGGGTGGAGCCTGTGGGCCTTTATAAGGGCCGCTGGCCGGCTGGGCCGGCCTCCTGGCCGGACCTGCTCGCCGTGCACAGGCCGACTGAGGGGCACTGGAGCCCGCCGGCCTCTCTCTGCCCGTGTCTGTCCGCGAAATTCCGGCCAGGTCTCCCCGCGATGGCTCTCCCGACACCCGGCGACGGCGCCCTCCCGGCGGGAGCCCGAGGACGAGGACGGCGAAGGAGACTCGTTTGGACCCCGAGCCAGAGGGAGGCCCTGCGAGCCTGCTTTGAGCGGAACCCGTACCCGGGCATCGCCACCAGGGAAGAGCTGGCCCAGGCCATCGGCATTCCGGAGCCCAGGGTCCAGATTTGGTTTCAGAACGAGAGATCGCGCCAGCTGAGGCAGCACCGGCGGGAATCTCGGCCCTGGCCCGGGAAACGCGGCCCGCAAGAAGGCAGGCGAAAGCGGACCGCCGTCACCCGGTCCCAGACCGCCCTGCTCCTGCGAGCCTTCCAGCAGGATCGCTTTCCAGGCATCGCCACCCGGGAAGAACTGGCCAGAGAGACGGGCCTCCCGGAGTCCCGGATTCAGATTTGGTTTCAGAACCGGAGGGCCAGGCACCCAGGCCAGGGTGGCGGGGCACCGGCGCACGCAGGCGGCCCGGGCGACGCGGCCCCCGGCGGGTGTCCCCCCGCTCCCTCGCCGGTCGCCTTCACCCACACCGGGGCGTGGGCAACGGGGCTTCCCGCCCCCCACGTGCCCTGCGCGCCCTGGACTCTCCCACCGGGGGCTTTCGTGGGCCAGGGAGCAGGGGCCGTCGCCCCGCTGCAGCCCAGCCAGGCTGCGCAGGCAGCAGGGATCTCCCATCCCGCCCCGGCAGGCGGGGATTGGGATTTTTCCTACGCTGCCCTGGCGACTCCGGAAGGGGCGCTCTCCCACCCTCAGACTCCCCGGGGGTGGCCTCCGCGCCCGAGCCAATGGCGGGGGGATCGGGACCCGCAGCACCACAGCCTGCCGGGCCCTTGCTCGGTGGGACAGCCTGGGCCCGCTGGAGCTGAGCCGCAGGGCCAGGGTGTGCTGGCGCCGCCCACGTCCCAGGGGAGTCCGTGGTGGGGCTGGGGCCAGGGGCCCCAGGTCGCCGGGGCGGCGTGGGAGCCCCAAGTCGGGGCAGCTCCACCTCCGGGGCCCGCGCCCCCGGAGGCCTCCGCGGGGCAGGAGCAGATGCAAGCCATCCGGGCGCCCTCCCCGCCGCTCCAGGAGCCTGGGCGCTCGTCTGCACTCCCCTGCAGCCTGCTGGATGAGCTCCTGGAGACCCCCGAGTTTCTGCAGCAGGGGCAACCTTTGCTAGAAACGGAGGCCCCGACGGAGCTGCAGGACGTGGGAGAGCCCGCTTTGCTGGAACCGCTACTCCTCAGCGACGAGGAGTACCGGGCTCTGCTGGAGGAGCTTTAGGACGCGGGGTTGGGGACGGGATCGGGGGCGGGGCGGTGGCCTCCCTTTCGCGGTGAGCACCTGGCTCGGTGTGGAGAGGCCTGTTTTCCCTCCGGGCTGACCAGCCTGGCGTTCCTGCCTTCCCGGTCTGGGCGCGGCGGCGGCGGCCGGAGACTCCACACCGAGGAGAACTGAGCATCCATCCCGGGGATTCCAGAGCCGGCCCAGGTTCCCGGAGGGGGACCGTCTACTGCGCATGCGCGGCCGTGCGGGCAGCGGCCAAGGCTCTGGGAGCAGCCCCGGCAGAGCTCTCACGCTTTTCCACCACCCGACCCCCGCTTGATCCCCCACCCCACTGCCCAACACAGCGCGCGCGCGCGCGCCCGCGCACACGCACACACACCCCAAGACACCCACACAACCACACACCCACACACCCAAACACACCACCCCCACCCCCACCCCCACCCCCACCCCCACCCCCACCCCCACCACCACCGAAAGCACCACCACCGTGTTCTGCACTGGGCTGCCCTTGCCATAAAACTAGGAATAGCCCCCTTCCACTTTTGAGTCCCGGAAGTTACCCAAGGAACATCCCTAACTTCTGGCCTACTCCTCCTTACATGGCAAATACTAGCCCCCATCTCAATCATATACCAAATTCACCCATCAATCAACACCCATATCCTCCTAACTCTCTCTACCCTATCTATCACAGTAGGCAGCTGAGGAGGTCTCAACCAAACACAATTACGCAAAATCCTAGGATATTCTTCAATCACTCACATAGGCTGAATAATAAGAACACTAGTATATAACCCAACTATCACAATTCTTTACTTCACCATAGACATCATCCTAACAACTACCATATTCCTGACCCTCAACCTAAACTCAAACACCACCACCCTCATACTATCCCACACCTGAAACAAATCAACCTGTCTAGCACCACTAAGAGCATCCACCCTCCTATCCCTAGGGGGCTTACCCCCTCTAACCGGCTTCCTACCTACATGAATTACCGTTCAAGAACTCACAATAAACAATCACTTTCTCATCCCCTCTATCATAATTATCAGAACTCTGCTTAACCTGTATTTCTCTATACGCCTAATCTATACCATCTCCCTAACACTATTTCCTACATCCAACAACACAAAAATAATATGGCAATTCGAAAACACAAAACCTACACTCCTTATTCCCCCACTCGTCATTGCCTCTACCCTTTTACTACCAACCTCCGCCCTAATTTTGGCTATCCACTAGAAATTTAGGTTAAACAAGACCAAGAGCCTTCAAAGCCCTTAGTAAGTAAAAATACTTAATTTCTGAAGTACATAAGGACTGCAAACACCTACTCTGCATCAATTGAACGCAAATCAATTCCTTTAATTAAGCTAAGCCCTCACTAGATCAACGGGACTCGAACCCACAAAAATTTAGTGAACAGCTAAATACCCTAATCAACTGGCTTTGATCCACTTCTCCCGCCGCAGGGAAAAAAGGCGGGAGAAGCCCCGGCAGAAACTTTTAAAGCTGCTCCTTTGAACTTGCAATTCAATGTGAAAATCACCTCCGGGCTGGTCAAAGGAGGACTAGACCCCTGTCTTTAGGTTTACAGCCTAATGCTTACTCAGCCACTTTACCCTTCCCTTCTCTCTATCTCTACCTATGCTCATCAACCGTTGACTCTTTTCAACAAACCATAAGGACATTGGGACTCTATACCTACTATTTGGTGCATGAGCTGGAATCATAGGTACAGCTCTAAGCCTTCTTCTTCGAGCTGAACTAGGTCAACCCGGCAATCTACTAGGTAACGACCATATTTACAACGTTATTGTAACGGCCCATGCATTCATCATAATTTTATCCTTATCATTGCCCATGGACTCACCTCCTCCATCTATTTCTGCCTAGCTAACTCAAACTATGAACGTACCCACAGCCGTATCCTACTACTGTCCCGAGGACTTCAAACCCTACTCCCATTAATAACCTTTTGATGGTTCACAGCAAACCTTACTAATCTTGCCCTACCCCCCACTATCAACCTACTAGGTGAGCTCTTTGTAATCGCAGCCTCATTTTCCTGATCCCATATGACTATTGTACTAACAGGACTCAACATACTAATTACAGCCCTCTACTCTCTCCACATGTTCATCACAATGCAGCGAGGAACACTTACACATCATATAATCAACATAAAACCCCCCTTCACACGAGAAAATACGTTCGTATTTATACACCTCGCTCCAATCATTCTTCTATCCCTCAACCCCAATATCATTCTAGGGTTTGCTCCCTGTAAATATAGTTTAATCAAAACATTAGATTGTGAACCTAACTATGGAAGCTTATCACTTCTTATTTACCGAGAAAACCTGCAAGGACTGCTAATCCATGCCTCCGTACTTAAAATTACGGCTTTCTCAACTTTTAAAGGATAACTAACAGCTATCCATTGGCCTTAGGAGCCAAAAACATTGGTGCAACTCCAAATAAAAGTAACAATCATGTGTACCCCTGTTATAACAACAACCCTCGCCTCCCTAACTCTTCCAATTTTTGCCACCCTCATCAACCCTGACAAAACACGCTCATATCCAAATTATGTAAAAACAACTGTAACATATGCTTTTATTACTAGCCTTCTTCCAACACCTTTCTACATTTTCTTCAACCAAGAAACAACCATGTGAAGTTGACATTGAATAGCAGCCCAGACATTAGATCTAACACTAAGCTTTAAACTAGATTACTTTTCCATAATATTTATTCCAATCGCACTGTTCATCACCTGATCCATTATAGAATCCTCGCTGTGGTACATAAGCTCAGATCCAAACATTAACCAACTCTTCAAATATCTCCTTATCTTCCTCGCTGCCATACTAATTCCAGTTACTGCTAACAACCTTTTCCAACTCTTCATCGGTTGGGAAGGCGTAGGAATTATGTCCTTCCTCCTAATTAGCTGATGACACGCTCGAGCGGACGCCAACACAGCAGCCATCCAAGCAGTCCTATACAACCGTATTGGCGACATTGGTCTTATCCTAGCTATGACACGATTCCTCCTGCATTACAACTCATGAGGCTTCCAACAGATATTAGCCCTAAACTCCAACTCAAACCTCCTTCCACTAATAGGCCTTCTCCTAGCAGCAACAGGAAAATCAGCCCAATCTGGCCTTCACCCCTGACTGCCCTCTGCCATAGAAGGCCCAACTCCAGTCTCAGCTCTACTTCACTCCAGCACCATAGTTGTTGCCGGAGTATTCCTACTCACCCGTTTCCACCCTTTAATAGAAAACTATACACTAATCCGAAACCTCACATTATGCCTGGGAGCCATTACTACTCTATTCACAGCCATCTGTGCCCTCGCACAAAACGATATTTAAAAAATCGTGGCCTTCTCTACCTCAAGTCAACTAGGCCTAATAATAGTCACCATTGGTATTAACCAACCATACCTAGCATTCCTACACATCTGCACCCATGCCTTCTTCAAAGCTATACTTTTTATGTGCTCCGGATCCATTATTCATAACCTGAACAACGAACAGGACATTCGAAAAATAGGAGGTCTGTTTAAAACACTGCCCCTCACCCCAACTTCCCTAGTTATTGGCAACCTAGCACTCACAGGAATGCCTTTCCTCACAGGCTTCTACTCCAAAGATCTCATTATCGAAGCCACAAATACGTCGTATACCAACGCCTGAGCCCTATTTATCACTCTCATCGCCACCTCCCTAACAAGCGCCTACAGTACTCGAACCATTCTCCTTACCCTAACAGGACAACCCCGCTTCCCAGCCCTAATAAACATCAACGAAAACAACCCCGCCCTACTAAACCCAATTAAATAGGCAGTATAACCACGGGATTCCTTATCACCAGTAATATCCCCCCTACCTCACTCCCCCAGCCAACAACACCCTTCTATCTCAAACTCTCAGCCCTAGACGCAACTGCTCTCGGTTTCCTAACAGCCCTAGACCTCGCCCTTATAACCAACAAACTAAAAGTGAAAAACCCATCACAAATACTCAAATTCTCCAACATACTAGGATACTTCCCCACCACGGTTCACCGTATGATCCCCTAGCAAAACCTACTTATAAGTCAAAACTTAGCCCTCCTCTTATTAGACTCAACATGGCTAGAAAAATCTATACCCGAAATAATCTCACAAACACATATTACCGCTTCCACAACTGTAACCACCCAGAGAGGCATAATCAAACTCTACTTCCTCTCTTTCCTCATCCCCCCTATCCTGACCCTACTTCTAATAATATAACCTATTACCCCGAGTAATCTCAATCACAATGTATACACCAACAAACAATGTTCAACCAGCAACCACCGCTAACCAACGCCCGTAATCATACAAGGCACCCGCACCAATACAGTCACCTCGAATTAACCCCGACCCCTCCCCCTCAAAAATCACCCAGTTACCCATATTATTGAAATTAACCACCACCACTTCTTCATCCAAACTTAAAACCCATAAAACCAGCCCTACCTCCATCATTAATCCTACCAAAGGACCCCCTAGAACCTCAAGCCCTGAGCCCCATGTCTCAGGATACTCTTCAATGGCCATTGCTGTAGTATAACCAAAGACAACTATTATACCCCCCAGATAAACTAAAAATATCATTAAACCCATATAAGCACCCCTCCCCAATTGAAAATAATCACACAACCAATCACACCACTAACAATTAACGCTAAACCCCCATAAATAGGAGAGGGCTTAGGAGAAAAACCTACAAACCCCATAACCAATAATACACTTAATGTCAATAAAACGTATGTCATTGCTTCCATATGGACTCCAACCATAACCAATGATACGAAAAACCATCGTTGTACCTCAACCACAAAAGCACCCATGATTCCACTACGCAAATCCAACCCAATCCTAAACATCATCAACCACTCCCCCCACCCCACTCCCCACTTCCGGGGCTTCTCCGGCCCCGCCCATACCCAGGCCACAGTGACCTGGGCCCTGTGGGTCCCGGCTTCCGAGGGCGGGCTTGCCCTGGGCTCCTCCGGCCTTCCTGAAGGGGTGGAGCCTGTGGGCCTTTATAAGGGCCGCTGGCCGGCTGGGCCGGCCTCCTGGCCGGACCTGCTCGCCGTGCACAGGCCGACTGAGGGGCACTGGAGCCCGCCGGCCTCTCTCTGCCCGTGTCTGTCCGCGAAATTCCGGCCAGGTCTCCCCGCGATGGCTCTCCCGACACCCGGCGACGGCGCCCTCCCGGCGGGAGCCCGAGGACGAGGACGGCGAAGGAGACTCGTTTGGACCCCGAGCCAGAGGGAGGCCCTGCGAGCCTGCTTTGAGCGGAACCCGTACCCGGGCATCGCCACCAGGGAAGAGCTGGCCCAGGCCATCGGCATTCCGGAGCCCAGGGTCCAGATTTGGTTTCAGAACGAGAGATCGCGCCAGCTGAGGCAGCACCGGCGGGAATCTCGGCCCTGGCCCGGGAAACGCGGCCCGCAAGAAGGCAGGCGAAAGCGGACCGCCGTCACCCGGTCCCAGACCGCCCTGCTCCTGCGAGCCTTCCAGCAGGATCGCTTTCCAGGCATCGCCACCCGGGAAGAACTGGCCAGAGAGACGGGCCTCCCGGAGTCCCGGATTCAGATTTGGTTTCAGAACCGGAGGGCCAGGCACCCAGGCCAGGGTGGCGGGGCACCGGCGCACGCAGGCGGCCCGGGCGACGCGGCCCCCGGCGGGTGTCCCCCCGCTCCCTCGCCGGTCGCCTTCACCCACACCGGGGCGTGGGCAACGGGGCTTCCCGCCCCCCACGTGCCCTGCGCTCCCTGGACTCTCCCACCGGGGGCTTTCGTGGGCCAGGGAGCAGGGGCCGTCGCCCCGCTGCAGCCCAGCCAGGCTGCGCAGGCAGCAGGGATCTCCCATCCCGCCCCGGCAGGCGGGGATTGGGATTTTTCCTACGCTGCCCTGGCGACTCCGGAAGGGGCGCTCTCCCACCCTCAGACTCCCCGGGGGTGGCCTCCGCGCCCGAGCCAATGGCGGGGGGATCGGGACCCGCAGCACCACAGCCTGCCGGGCCCTTGCTCGGTGGGACAGCCTGGGCCCGCTGGAGCTGAGCCGCAGGGCCAGGGTGTGCTGGCGCCGCCCACGTCCCAGGGGAGTCCGTGGTGGGGCTGGGGCCAGGGGCCCCAGGTCGCCGGGGCGGCGTGGGAGCCCCAAGTCGGGGCAGCTCCACCTCCGGGGCCCGCGCCCCCGGAGGCCTCCGCGGGGCAGGAGCAGATGCAAGCCATCCGGGCGCCCTCCCCGCCGCTCCAGGAGCCTGGGCGCTCGTCTGCACTCCCCTGCAGCCTGCTGGATGAGCTCCTGGAGACCCCCGAGTTTCTGCAGCAGGGGCAACCTTTGCTAGAAACGGAGGCCCCGACGGAGCTGCAGGACGTGGGAGAGCCCGCTTTGCTGGAACCGCTACTCCTCAGCGACGAGGAGTACCGGGCTCTGCTGGAGGAGCTTTAGGACGCGGGGTTGGGGACGGGATCGGGGGCGGGGCGGTGGCCTCCCTTTCGCGGTGAGCACCTGGCTCGGTGTGGAGAGGCCTGTTTTCCCTCCGGGCTGACCAGCCTGGCGTTCCTGCCTTCCCGGTCTGGGCGCGGCGGCGGCGGCCGGAGACTCCACACCGAGGAGAACTGAGCATCCATCCCGGGGATTCCAGAGCCGGCCCAGGTTCCCGGAGGGGGACCGTCTACTGCGCATGCGCGGCCGTGCGGGCAGCGGCCAAGGCTCTGGGAGCAGCCCCGGCAGAGCTCTCACGCTTTTCCACCACCCGACCCCCGCTTGATCCCCCACCCCACTGCCCAACACAGCGCGCGCGCGCGCGCGCCCGCGCACACGCACACACACCCCAAGACACCCACACAACCACACACCCACACACCCAAACACACCACCCCCACCCCCACCCCCACCCCCACCCCCACCCCCACCCCCACCACCACCGAAAGCACCACCACCGTGTTCTGCACTGGGCTGCCCTTGCCATAAAACTAGGAATAGCCCCCTTCCACTTTTGAGTCCCGGAAGTTACCCAAGGAACATCCCTAACTTCTGGCCTACTCCTCCTTACATGGCAAATACTAGCCCCCATCTCAATCATATACCAAATTCACCCATCAATCAACACCCATATCCTCCTAACTCTCTCTACCCTATCTATCACAGTAGGCAGCTGAGGAGGTCTCAACCAAACACAATTACGCAAAATCCTAGGATATTCTTCAATCACTCACATAGGCTGAATAATAAGAACACTAGTATATAACCCAACTATCACAATTCTTTACTTCACCATAGACATCATCCTAACAACTACCATATTCCTGACCCTCAACCTAAACTCAAACACCACCACCCTCATACTATCCCACACCTGAAACAAATCAACCTGTCTAGCACCACTAAGAGCATCCACCCTCCTATCCCTAGGGGGCTTACCCCCTCTAACCGGCTTCCTACCTACATGAATTACCGTTCAAGAACTCACAATAAACAATCACTTTCTCATCCCCTCTATCATAATTATCAGAACTCTGCTTAACCTGTATTTCTCTATACGCCTAATCTATACCATCTCCCTAACACTATTTCCTACATCCAACAACACAAAAATAATATGGCAATTCGAAAACACAAAACCTACACTCCTTATTCCCCCACTCGTCATTGCCTCTACCCTTTTACTACCAACCTCCGCCCTAATTTTGGCTATCCACTAGAAATTTAGGTTAAACAAGACCAAGAGCCTTCAAAGCCCTTAGTAAGTAAAAATACTTAATTTCTGAAGTACATAAGGACTGCAAACACCTACTCTGCATCAATTGAACGCAAATCAATTCCTTTAATTAAGCTAAGCCCTCACTAGATCAACGGGACTCGAACCCACAAAAATTTAGTGAACAGCTAAATACCCTAATCAACTGGCTTTGATCCACTTCTCCCGCCGCAGGGAAAAAAGGCGGGAGAAGCCCCGGCAGAAACTTTTAAAGCTGCTCCTTTGAACTTGCAATTCAATGTGAAAATCACCTCCGGGCTGGTCAAAGGAGGACTAGACCCCTGTCTTTAGGTTTACAGCCTAATGCTTACTCAGCCACTTTACCCTTCCCTTCTCTCTATCTCTACCTATGCTCATCAACCGTTGACTCTTTTCAACAAACCATAAGGACATTGGGACTCTATACCTACTATTTGGTGCATGAGCTGGAATCATAGGTACAGCTCTAAGCCTTCTTCTTCGAGCTGAACTAGGTCAACCCGGCAATCTACTAGGTAACGACCATATTTACAACGTTATTGTAACGGCCCATGCATTCATCATAATTTTATCCTTATCATTGCCCATGGACTCACCTCCTCCATCTATTTCTGCCTAGCTAACTCAAACTATGAACGTACCCACAGCCGTATCCTACTACTGTCCCGAGGACTTCAAACCCTACTCCCATTAATAACCTTTTGATGGTTCACAGCAAACCTTACTAATCTTGCCCTACCCCCCACTATCAACCTACTAGGTGAGCTCTTTGTAATCGCAGCCTCATTTTCCTGATCCCATATGACTATTGTACTAACAGGACTCAACATACTAATTACAGCCCTCTACTCTCTCCACATGTTCATCACAATGCAGCGAGGAACACTTACACATCATATAATCAACATAAAACCCCCCTTCACACGAGAAAATACGTTCGTATTTATACACCTCGCTCCAATCATTCTTCTATCCCTCAACCCCAATATCATTCTAGGGTTTGCTCCCTGTAAATATAGTTTAATCAAAACATTAGATTGTGAACCTAACTATGGAAGCTTATCACTTCTTATTTACCGAGAAAACCTGCAAGGACTGCTAATCCATGCCTCCGTACTTAAAATTACGGCTTTCTCAACTTTTAAAGGATAACTAACAGCTATCCATTGGCCTTAGGAGCCAAAAACATTGGTGCAACTCCAAATAAAAGTAACAATCATGTGTACCCCTGTTATAACAACAACCCTCGCCTCCCTAACTCTTCCAATTTTTGCCACCCTCATCAACCCTGACAAAACACGCTCATATCCAAATTATGTAAAAACAACTGTAACATATGCTTTTATTACTAGCCTTCTTCCAACACCTTTCTACATTTTCTTCAACCAAGAAACAACCATGTGAAGTTGACATTGAATAGCAGCCCAGACATTAGATCTAACACTAAGCTTTAAACTAGATTACTTTTCCATAATATTTATTCCAATCGCACTGTTCATCACCTGATCCATTATAGAATCCTCGCTGTGGTACATAAGCTCAGATCCAAACATTAACCAACTCTTCAAATATCTCCTTATCTTCCTCGCTGCCATACTAATTCCAGTTACTGCTAACAACCTTTTCCAACTCTTCATCGGTTGGGAAGGCGTAGGAATTATGTCCTTCCTCCTAATTAGCTGATGACACGCTCGAGCGGACGCCAACACAGCAGCCATCCAAGCAGTCCTATACAACCGTATTGGCGACATTGGTCTTATCCTAGCTATGACACGATTCCTCCTGCATTACAACTCATGAGGCTTCCAACAGATATTAGCCCTAAACTCCAACTCAAACCTCCTTCCACTAATAGGCCTTCTCCTAGCAGCAACAGGAAAATCAGCCCAATCTGGCCTTCACCCCTGACTGCCCTCTGCCATAGAAGGCCCAACTCCAGTCTCAGCTCTACTTCACTCCAGCACCATAGTTGTTGCCGGAGTATTCCTACTCACCCGTTTCCACCCTTTAATAGAAAACTATACACTAATCCGAAACCTCACATTATGCCTGGGAGCCATTACTACTCTATTCACAGCCATCTGTGCCCTCGCACAAAACGATATTTAAAAAATCGTGGCCTTCTCTACCTCAAGTCAACTAGGCCTAATAATAGTCACCATTGGTATTAACCAACCATACCTAGCATTCCTACACATCTGCACCCATGCCTTCTTCAAAGCTATACTTTTTATGTGCTCCGGATCCATTATTCATAACCTGAACAACGAACAGGACATTCGAAAAATAGGAGGTCTGTTTAAAACACTGCCCCTCACCCCAACTTCCCTAGTTATTGGCAACCTAGCACTCACAGGAATGCCTTTCCTCACAGGCTTCTACTCCAAAGATCTCATTATCGAAGCCACAAATACGTCGTATACCAACGCCTGAGCCCTATTTATCACTCTCATCGCCACCTCCCTAACAAGCGCCTACAGTACTCGAACCATTCTCCTTACCCTAACAGGACAACCCCGCTTCCCAGCCCTAATAAACATCAACGAAAACAACCCCGCCCTACTAAACCCAATTAAATAGGCAGTATAACCACGGGATTCCTTATCACCAGTAATATCCCCCCTACCTCACTCCCCCAGCCAACAACACCCTTCTATCTCAAACTCTCAGCCCTAGACGCAACTGCTCTCGGTTTCCTAACAGCCCTAGACCTCGCCCTTATAACCAACAAACTAAAAGTGAAAAACCCATCACAAATACTCAAATTCTCCAACATACTAGGATACTTCCCCACCACGGTTCACCGTATGATCCCCTAGCAAAACCTACTTATAAGTCAAAACTTAGCCCTCCTCTTATTAGACTCAACATGGCTAGAAAAATCTATACCCGAAATAATCTCACAAACACATATTACCGCTTCCACAACTGTAACCACCCAGAGAGGCATAATCAAACTCTACTTCCTCTCTTTCCTCATCCCCCCTATCCTGACCCTACTTCTAATAATATAACCTATTACCCCGAGTAATCTCAATCACAATGTATACACCAACAAACAATGTTCAACCAGCAACCACCGCTAACCAACGCCCGTAATCATACAAGGCACCCGCACCAATACAGTCACCTCGAATTAACCCCGACCCCTCCCCCTCAAAAATCACCCAGTTACCCATATTATTGAAATTAACCACCACCACTTCTTCATCCAAACTTAAAACCCATAAAACCAGCCCTACCTCCATCATTAATCCTACCAAAGGACCCCCTAGAACCTCAAGCCCTGAGCCCCATGTCTCAGGATACTCTTCAATGGCCATTGCTGTAGTATAACCAAAGACAACTATTATACCCCCCAGATAAACTAAAAATATCATTAAACCCATATAAGCACCCCTCCCCAATTGAAAATAATCACACAACCAATCACACCACTAACAATTAACGCTAAACCCCCATAAATAGGAGAGGGCTTAGGAGAAAAACCTACAAACCCCATAACCAATAATACACTTAATGTCAATAAAACGTATGTCATTGCTTCCATATGGACTCCAACCATAACCAATGATACGAAAAACCATCGTTGTACCTCAACCACAAAAGCACCCATGATTCCACTACGCAAATCCAACCCAATCCTAAACATCATCAACCACTCCCCCCACCCCACTCCCCACTTCCGGGGCTTCTCCGGCCCCGCCCATACCCAGGCCACAGTGACCTGGGCCCTGTGGGTCCCGGCTTCCGAGGGCGGGCTTGCCCTGGGCTCCTCCGGCCTTCCTGAAGGGGTGGAGCCTGTGGGCCTTTATAAGGGCCGCTGGCCGGCTGGGCCGGCCTCCTGGCCGGACCTGCTCGCCGTGCACGGGCCGACTGAGGGGCACTGGAGCCCGCCGGCCTCTCTCTGCCCGTGTCTGTCCGCGAAATTCCGGCCAGGTCTCCCCGCGATGGCTCTCCCGACACCCGGCGACGGCGCCCTCCCGGCGGGAGCCCGAGGACGAGGACGGCGAAGGAGACTCGTTTGGACCCCGAGCCAGAGGGAGGCCCTGCGAGCCTGCTTTGAGCGGAACCCGTACCCGGGCATCGCCACCAGGGAAGAGCTGGCCCAGGCCATCGGCATTCCGGAGCCCAGGGTCCAGATTTGGTTTCAGAACGAGAGATCGCGCCAGCTGAGGCAGCACCGGCGGGAATCTCGGCCCTGGCCCGGGAAACGCGGCCCGCAAGAAGGCAGGCGAAAGCGGACCGCCGTCACCCGGTCCCAGACCGCCCTGCTCCTGCGAGCCTTCCAGCAGGATCGCTTTCCAGGCATCGCCACCCGGGAAGAACTGGCCAGAGAGACGGGCCTCCCGGAGTCCCGGATTCAGATTTGGTTTCAGAACCGGAGGGCCAGGCACCCAGGCCAGGGTGGCGGGGCACCGGCGCACGCAGGCGGCCCGGGCGACGCGGCCCCCGGCGGGTGTCCCCCCGCTCCCTCGCCGGTCGCCTTCACCCACACCGGGGCGTGGGCAACGGGGCTTCCCGCCCCCCACGTGCCCTGCGCGCCCTGGACTCTCCCACCGGGGGCTTTCGTGGGCCAGGGAGCAGGGGCCGTCGCCCCGCTGCAGCCCAGCCAGGCTGCGCAGGCAGCAGGGATCTCCCATCCCGCCCCGGCAGGCGGGGATTGGGATTTTTCCTACGCTGCCCTGGCGACTCCGGAAGGGGCGCTCTCCCACCCTCAGACTCCCCGGGGGTGGCCTCCGCGCCCGAGCCAATGGCGGGGGGATCGGGACCCGCAGCACCACAGCCTGCCGGGCCCTTGCTCGGTGGGACAGCCTGGGCCCGCTGGAGCTGAGCCGCAGGGCCAGGGTGTGCTGGCGCCGCCCACGTCCCAGGGGAGTCCGTGGTGGGGCTGGGGCCAGGGGCCCCAGGTCGCCGGGGCGGCGTGGGAGCCCCAAGTCGGGGCAGCTCCACCTCCGGGGCCCGCGCCCCCGGAGGCCTCCGCGGGGCAGGAGCAGATGCAAGCCATCCGGGCGCCCTCCCCGCCGCTCCAGGAGCCTGGGCGCTCGTCTGCACTCCCCTGCAGCCTGCTGGATGAGCTCCTGGAGACCCCCGAGTTTCTGCAGCAGGGGCAACCTTTGCTAGAAACGGAGGCCCCGACGGAGCTGCAGGACGTGGGAGAGCCCGCTTTGCTGGAACCGCTACTCCTCAGCGACGAGGAGTACCGGGCTCTGCTGGAGGAGCTTTAGGACGCGGGGTTGGGGACGGGATCGGGGGCGGGGCGGTGGCCTCCCTTTCGCGGTGAGCACCTGGCTCGGTGTGGAGAGGCCTGTTTTCCCTCCGGGCTGACCAGCCTGGCGTTCCTGCCTTCCCGGTCTGGGCGCGGCGGCGGCGGCCGGAGACTCCACACCGAGGAGAACTGAGCATCCATCCCGGGGATTCCAGAGCCGGCCCAGGTTCCCGGAGGGGGACCGTCTACTGCGCATGCGCGGCCGTGCGGGCAGCGGCCAAGGCTCTGGGAGCAGCCCCGGCAGAGCTCTCACGCTTTTCCACCACCCGACCCCCGCTTGATCCCCCACCCCACTGCCCAACACAGCGCGCGCGCGCGCGCCCGCGCACACGCACACACACCCCAAGACACCCACACAACCACACACCCACACACCCAAACACACCACCCCCACCCCCACCCCCACCCCCACCCCCACCCCCACCCCCACCACCACCGAAAGCACCACCACCGTGTTCTGCACTGGGCTGCCCTTGCCATAAAACTAGGAATAGCCCCCTTCCACTTTTGAGTCCCGGAAGTTACCCAAGGAACATCCCTAACTTCTGGCCTACTCCTCCTTACATGGCAAATACTAGCCCCCATCTCAATCATATACCAAATTCACCCATCAATCAACACCCATATCCTCCTAACTCTCTCTACCCTATCTATCACAGTAGGCAGCTGAGGAGGTCTCAACCAAACACAATTACGCAAAATCCTAGGATATTCTTCAATCACTCACATAGGCTGAATAATAAGAACACTAGTATATAACCCAACTATCACAATTCTTTACTTCACCATAGACATCATCCTAACAACTACCATATTCCTGACCCTCAACCTAAACTCAAACACCACCACCCTCATACTATCCCACACCTGAAACAAATCAACCTGTCTAGCACCACTAAGAGCATCCACCCTCCTATCCCTAGGGGGCTTACCCCCTCTAACCGGCTTCCTACCTACATGAATTACCGTTCAAGAACTCACAATAAACAATCACTTTCTCATCCCCTCTATCATAATTATCAGAACTCTGCTTAACCTGTATTTCTCTATACGCCTAATCTATACCATCTCCCTAACACTATTTCCTACATCCAACAACACAAAAATAATATGGCAATTCGAAAACACAAAACCTACACTCCTTATTCCCCCACTCGTCATTGCCTCTACCCTTTTACTACCAACCTCCGCCCTAATTTTGGCTATCCACTAGAAATTTAGGTTAAACAAGACCAAGAGCCTTCAAAGCCCTTAGTAAGTAAAAATACTTAATTTCTGAAGTACATAAGGACTGCAAACACCTACTCTGCATCAATTGAACGCAAATCAATTCCTTTAATTAAGCTAAGCCCTCACTAGATCAACGGGACTCGAACCCACAAAAATTTAGTGAACAGCTAAATACCCTAATCAACTGGCTTTGATCCACTTCTCCCGCCGCAGGGAAAAAAGGCGGGAGAAGCCCCGGCAGAAACTTTTAAAGCTGCTCCTTTGAACTTGCAATTCAATGTGAAAATCACCTCCGGGCTGGTCAAAGGAGGACTAGACCCCTGTCTTTAGGTTTACAGCCTAATGCTTACTCAGCCACTTTACCCTTCCCTTCTCTCTATCTCTACCTATGCTCATCAACCGTTGACTCTTTTCAACAAACCATAAGGACATTGGGACTCTATACCTACTATTTGGTGCATGAGCTGGAATCATAGGTACAGCTCTAAGCCTTCTTCTTCGAGCTGAACTAGGTCAACCCGGCAATCTACTAGGTAACGACCATATTTACAACGTTATTGTAACGGCCCATGCATTCATCATAATTTTATCCTTATCATTGCCCATGGACTCACCTCCTCCATCTATTTCTGCCTAGCTAACTCAAACTATGAACGTACCCACAGCCGTATCCTACTACTGTCCCGAGGACTTCAAACCCTACTCCCATTAATAACCTTTTGATGGTTCACAGCAAACCTTACTAATCTTGCCCTACCCCCCACTATCAACCTACTAGGTGAGCTCTTTGTAATCGCAGCCTCATTTTCCTGATCCCATATGACTATTGTACTAACAGGACTCAACATACTAATTACAGCCCTCTACTCTCTCCACATGTTCATCACAATGCAGCGAGGAACACTTACACATCATATAATCAACATAAAACCCCCCTTCACACGAGAAAATACGTTCGTATTTATACACCTCGCTCCAATCATTCTTCTATCCCTCAACCCCAATATCATTCTAGGGTTTGCTCCCTGTAAATATAGTTTAATCAAAACATTAGATTGTGAACCTAACTATGGAAGCTTATCACTTCTTATTTACCGAGAAAACCTGCAAGGACTGCTAATCCATGCCTCCGTACTTAAAATTACGGCTTTCTCAACTTTTAAAGGATAACTAACAGCTATCCATTGGCCTTAGGAGCCAAAAACATTGGTGCAACTCCAAATAAAAGTAACAATCATGTGTACCCCTGTTATAACAACAACCCTCGCCTCCCTAACTCTTCCAATTTTTGCCACCCTCATCAACCCTGACAAAACACGCTCATATCCAAATTATGTAAAAACAACTGTAACATATGCTTTTATTACTAGCCTTCTTCCAACACCTTTCTACATTTTCTTCAACCAAGAAACAACCATGTGAAGTTGACATTGAATAGCAGCCCAGACATTAGATCTAACACTAAGCTTTAAACTAGATTACTTTTCCATAATATTTATTCCAATCGCACTGTTCATCACCTGATCCATTATAGAATCCTCGCTGTGGTACATAAGCTCAGATCCAAACATTAACCAACTCTTCAAATATCTCCTTATCTTCCTCGCTGCCATACTAATTCCAGTTACTGCTAACAACCTTTTCCAACTCTTCATCGGTTGGGAAGGCGTAGGAATTATGTCCTTCCTCCTAATTAGCTGATGACACGCTCGAGCGGACGCCAACACAGCAGCCATCCAAGCAGTCCTATACAACCGTATTGGCGACATTGGTCTTATCCTAGCTATGACACGATTCCTCCTGCATTACAACTCATGAGGCTTCCAACAGATATTAGCCCTAAACTCCAACTCAAACCTCCTTCCACTAATAGGCCTTCTCCTAGCAGCAACAGGAAAATCAGCCCAATCTGGCCTTCACCCCTGACTGCCCTCTGCCATAGAAGGCCCAACTCCAGTCTCAGCTCTACTTCACTCCAGCACCATAGTTGTTGCCGGAGTATTCCTACTCACCCGTTTCCACCCTTTAATAGAAAACTATACACTAATCCGAAACCTCACATTATGCCTGGGAGCCATTACTACTCTATTCACAGCCATCTGTGCCCTCGCACAAAACGATATTTAAAAAATCGTGGCCTTCTCTACCTCAAGTCAACTAGGCCTAATAATAGTCACCATTGGTATTAACCAACCATACCTAGCATTCCTACACATCTGCACCCATGCCTTCTTCAAAGCTATACTTTTTATGTGCTCCGGATCCATTATTCATAACCTGAACAACGAACAGGACATTCGAAAAATAGGAGGTCTGTTTAAAACACTGCCCCTCACCCCAACTTCCCTAGTTATTGGCAACCTAGCACTCACAGGAATGCCTTTCCTCACAGGCTTCTACTCCAAAGATCTCATTATCGAAGCCACAAATACGTCGTATACCAACGCCTGAGCCCTATTTATCACTCTCATCGCCACCTCCCTAACAAGCGCCTACAGTACTCGAACCATTCTCCTTACCCTAACAGGACAACCCCGCTTCCCAGCCCTAATAAACATCAACGAAAACAACCCCGCCCTACTAAACCCAATTAAATAGGCAGTATAACCACGGGATTCCTTATCACCAGTAATATCCCCCCTACCTCACTCCCCCAGCCAACAACACCCTTCTATCTCAAACTCTCAGCCCTAGACGCAACTGCTCTCGGTTTCCTAACAGCCCTAGACCTCGCCCTTATAACCAACAAACTAAAAGTGAAAAACCCATCACAAATACTCAAATTCTCCAACATACTAGGATACTTCCCCACCACGGTTCACCGTATGATCCCCTAGCAAAACCTACTTATAAGTCAAAACTTAGCCCTCCTCTTATTAGACTCAACATGGCTAGAAAAATCTATACCCGAAATAATCTCACAAACACATATTACCGCTTCCACAACTGTAACCACCCAGAGAGGCATAATCAAACTCTACTTCCTCTCTTTCCTCATCCCCCCTATCCTGACCCTACTTCTAATAATATAACCTATTACCCCGAGTAATCTCAATCACAATGTATACACCAACAAACAATGTTCAACCAGCAACCACCGCTAACCAACGCCCGTAATCATACAAGGCACCCGCACCAATACAGTCACCTCGAATTAACCCCGACCCCTCCCCCTCAAAAATCACCCAGTTACCCATATTATTGAAATTAACCACCACCACTTCTTCATCCAAACTTAAAACCCATAAAACCAGCCCTACCTCCATCATTAATCCTACCAAAGGACCCCCTAGAACCTCAAGCCCTGAGCCCCATGTCTCAGGATACTCTTCAATGGCCATTGCTGTAGTATAACCAAAGACAACTATTATACCCCCCAGATAAACTAAAAATATCATTAAACCCATATAAGCACCCCTCCCCAATTGAAAATAATCACACAACCAATCACACCACTAACAATTAACGCTAAACCCCCATAAATAGGAGAGGGCTTAGGAGAAAAACCTACAAACCCCATAACCAATAATACACTTAATGTCAATAAAACGTATGTCATTGCTTCCATATGGACTCCAACCATAACCAATGATACGAAAAACCATCGTTGTACCTCAACCACAAAAGCACCCATGATTCCACTACGCAAATCCAACCCAATCCTAAACATCATCAACCACTCCCCCCACCCCACTCCCCACTTCCGGGGCTTCTCCGGCCCCGCCCATACCCAGGCCACAGTGACCTGGGCCCTGTGGGTCCCGGCTTCCGAGGGCGGGCTTGCCCTGGGCTCCTCCGGCCTTCCTGAAGGGGTGGAGCCTGTGGGCCTTTATAAGGGCCGCTGGCCGGCTGGGCCGGCCTCCTGGCCGGACCTGCTCGCCGTGCACAGGCCGACTGAGGGGCACTGGAGCCCGCCGGCCTCTCTCTGCCCGTGTCTGTCCGCGAAATTCCGGCCAGGTCTCCCCGCGATGGCTCTCCCGACACCCGGCGACGGCGCCCTCCCGGCGGGAGCCCGAGGACGAGGACGGCGAAGGAGACTCGTTTGGACCCCGAGCCAGAGGGAGGCCCTGCGAGCCTGCTTTGAGCGGAACCCGTACCCGGGCATCGCCACCAGGGAAGAGCTGGCCCAGGCCATCGGCATTCCGGAGCCCAGGGTCCAGATTTGGTTTCAGAACGAGAGATCGCGCCAGCTGAGGCAGCACCGGCGGGAATCTCGGCCCTGGCCCGGGAAACGCGGCCCGCAAGAAGGCAGGCGAAAGCGGACCGCCGTCACCCGGTCCCAGACCGCCCTGCTCCTGCGAGCCTTCCAGCAGGATCGCTTTCCAGGCATCGCCACCCGGGAAGAACTGGCCAGAGAGACGGGCCTCCCGGAGTCCCGGATTCAGATTTGGTTTCAGAACCGGAGGGCCAGGCACCCAGGCCAGGGTGGCGGGGCACCGGCGCACGCAGGCGGCCCGGGCGACGCGGCCCCCGGCGGGTGTCCCCCCGCTCCCTCGCCGGTCGCCTTCACCCACACCGGGGCGTGGGCAACGGGGCTTCCCGCCCCCCACGTGCCCTGCGCGCCCTGGACTCTCCCACCGGGGGCTTTCGTGGGCCAGGGAGCAGGGGCCGTCGCCCCGCTGCAGCCCAGCCAGGCTGCGCAGGCAGCAGGGATCTCCCATCCCGCCCCGGCAGGCGGGGATTGGGATTTTTCCTACGCTGCCCTGGCGACTCCGGAAGGGGCGCTCTCCCACCCTCAGACTCCCCGGGGGTGGCCTCCGCGCCCGAGCCAATGGCGGGGGGATCGGGACCCGCAGCACCACAGCCTGCCGGGCCCTTGCTCGGTGGGACAGCCTGGGCCCGCTGGAGCTGAGCCGCAGGGCCAGGGTGTGCTGGCGCCGCCCACGTCCCAGGGGAGTCCGTGGTGGGGCTGGGGCCAGGGGCCCCAGGTCGCCGGGGCGGCGTGGGAGCCCCAAGTCGGGGCAGCTCCACCTCCGGGGCCCGCGCCCCCGGAGGCCTCCGCGGGGCAGGAGCAGATGCAAGCCATCCGGGCGCCCTCCCCGCCGCTCCAGGAGCCTGGGCGCTCGTCTGCACTCCCCTGCAGCCTGCTGGATGAGCTCCTGGAGACCCCCGAGTTTCTGCAGCAGGGGCAACCTTTGCTAGAAACGGAGGCCCCGACGGAGCTGCAGGACGTGGGAGAGCCCGCTTTGCTGGAACCGCTACTCCTCAGCGACGAGGAGTACCGGGCTCTGCTGGAGGAGCTTTAGGACGCGGGGTTGGGGACGGGATCGGGGGCGGGGCGGTGGCCTCCCTTTCGCGGTGAGCACCTGGCTCGGTGTGGAGAGGCCTGTTTTCCCTCCGGGCTGACCAGCCTGGCGTTCCTGCCTTCCCGGTCTGGGCGCGGCGGCGGCGGCCGGAGACTCCACACCGAGGAGAACTGAGCATCCATCCCGGGGATTCCAGAGCCGGCCCAGGTTCCCGGAGGGGGACCGTCTACTGCGCATGCGCGGCCGTGCGGGCAGCGGCCAAGGCTCTGGGAGCAGCCCCGGCAGAGCTCTCACGCTTTTCCACCACCCGACCCCCGCTTGATCCCCCACCCCACTGCCCAACACAGCGCGCGCGCGCGCGCCCGCGCACACGCACACACACCCCAAGACACCCACACAACCACACACCCACACACCCAAACACACCACCCCCACCCCCACCCCCACCCCCACCCCCACCCCCACCCCCACCACCACCGAAAGCACCACCACCGTGTTCTGCACTGGGCTGCCCTTGCCATAAAACTAGGAATAGCCCCCTTCCACTTTTGAGTCCCGGAAGTTACCCAAGGAACATCCCTAACTTCTGGCCTACTCCTCCTTACATGGCAAATACTAGCCCCCATCTCAATCATATACCAAATTCACCCATCAATCAACACCCATATCCTCCTAACTCTCTCTACCCTATCTATCACAGTAGGCAGCTGAGGAGGTCTCAACCAAACACAATTACGCAAAATCCTAGGATATTCTTCAATCACTCACATAGGCTGAATAATAAGAACACTAGTATATAACCCAACTATCACAATTCTTTACTTCACCATAGACATCATCCTAACAACTACCATATTCCTGACCCTCAACCTAAACTCAAACACCACCACCCTCATACTATCCCACACCTGAAACAAATCAACCTGTCTAGCACCACTAAGAGCATCCACCCTCCTATCCCTAGGGGGCTTACCCCCTCTAACCGGCTTCCTACCTACATGAATTACCGTTCAAGAACTCACAATAAACAATCACTTTCTCATCCCCTCTATCATAATTATCAGAACTCTGCTTAACCTGTATTTCTCTATACGCCTAATCTATACCATCTCCCTAACACTATTTCCTACATCCAACAACACAAAAATAATATGGCAATTCGAAAACACAAAACCTACACTCCTTATTCCCCCACTCGTCATTGCCTCTACCCTTTTACTACCAACCTCCGCCCTAATTTTGGCTATCCACTAGAAATTTAGGTTAAACAAGACCAAGAGCCTTCAAAGCCCTTAGTAAGTAAAAATACTTAATTTCTGAAGTACATAAGGACTGCAAACACCTACTCTGCATCAATTGAACGCAAATCAATTCCTTTAATTAAGCTAAGCCCTCACTAGATCAACGGGACTCGAACCCACAAAAATTTAGTGAACAGCTAAATACCCTAATCAACTGGCTTTGATCCACTTCTCCCGCCGCAGGGAAAAAAGGCGGGAGAAGCCCCGGCAGAAACTTTTAAAGCTGCTCCTTTGAACTTGCAATTCAATGTGAAAATCACCTCCGGGCTGGTCAAAGGAGGACTAGACCCCTGTCTTTAGGTTTACAGCCTAATGCTTACTCAGCCACTTTACCCTTCCCTTCTCTCTATCTCTACCTATGCTCATCAACCGTTGACTCTTTTCAACAAACCATAAGGACATTGGGACTCTATACCTACTATTTGGTGCATGAGCTGGAATCATAGGTACAGCTCTAAGCCTTCTTCTTCGAGCTGAACTAGGTCAACCCGGCAATCTACTAGGTAACGACCATATTTACAACGTTATTGTAACGGCCCATGCATTCATCATAATTTTATCCTTATCATTGCCCATGGACTCACCTCCTCCATCTATTTCTGCCTAGCTAACTCAAACTATGAACGTACCCACAGCCGTATCCTACTACTGTCCCGAGGACTTCAAACCCTACTCCCATTAATAACCTTTTGATGGTTCACAGCAAACCTTACTAATCTTGCCCTACCCCCCACTATCAACCTACTAGGTGAGCTCTTTGTAATCGCAGCCTCATTTTCCTGATCCCATATGACTATTGTACTAACAGGACTCAACATACTAATTACAGCCCTCTACTCTCTCCACATGTTCATCACAATGCAGCGAGGAACACTTACACATCATATAATCAACATAAAACCCCCCTTCACACGAGAAAATACGTTCGTATTTATACACCTCGCTCCAATCATTCTTCTATCCCTCAACCCCAATATCATTCTAGGGTTTGCTCCCTGTAAATATAGTTTAATCAAAACATTAGATTGTGAACCTAACTATGGAAGCTTATCACTTCTTATTTACCGAGAAAACCTGCAAGGACTGCTAATCCATGCCTCCGTACTTAAAATTACGGCTTTCTCAACTTTTAAAGGATAACTAACAGCTATCCATTGGCCTTAGGAGCCAAAAACATTGGTGCAACTCCAAATAAAAGTAACAATCATGTGTACCCCTGTTATAACAACAACCCTCGCCTCCCTAACTCTTCCAATTTTTGCCACCCTCATCAACCCTGACAAAACACGCTCATATCCAAATTATGTAAAAACAACTGTAACATATGCTTTTATTACTAGCCTTCTTCCAACACCTTTCTACATTTTCTTCAACCAAGAAACAACCATGTGAAGTTGACATTGAATAGCAGCCCAGACATTAGATCTAACACTAAGCTTTAAACTAGATTACTTTTCCATAATATTTATTCCAATCGCACTGTTCATCACCTGATCCATTATAGAATCCTCGCTGTGGTACATAAGCTCAGATCCAAACATTAACCAACTCTTCAAATATCTCCTTATCTTCCTCGCTGCCATACTAATTCCAGTTACTGCTAACAACCTTTTCCAACTCTTCATCGGTTGGGAAGGCGTAGGAATTATGTCCTTCCTCCTAATTAGCTGATGACACGCTCGAGCGGACGCCAACACAGCAGCCATCCAAGCAGTCCTATACAACCGTATTGGCGACATTGGTCTTATCCTAGCTATGACACGATTCCTCCTGCATTACAACTCATGAGGCTTCCAACAGATATTAGCCCTAAACTCCAACTCAAACCTCCTTCCACTAATAGGCCTTCTCCTAGCAGCAACAGGAAAATCAGCCCAATCTGGCCTTCACCCCTGACTGCCCTCTGCCATAGAAGGCCCAACTCCAGTCTCAGCTCTACTTCACTCCAGCACCATAGTTGTTGCCGGAGTATTCCTACTCACCCGTTTCCACCCTTTAATAGAAAACTATACACTAATCCGAAACCTCACATTATGCCTGGGAGCCATTACTACTCTATTCACAGCCATCTGTGCCCTCGCACAAAACGATATTTAAAAAATCGTGGCCTTCTCTACCTCAAGTCAACTAGGCCTAATAATAGTCACCATTGGTATTAACCAACCATACCTAGCATTCCTACACATCTGCACCCATGCCTTCTTCAAAGCTATACTTTTTATGTGCTCCGGATCCATTATTCATAACCTGAACAACGAACAGGACATTCGAAAAATAGGAGGTCTGTTTAAAACACTGCCCCTCACCCCAACTTCCCTAGTTATTGGCAACCTAGCACTCACAGGAATGCCTTTCCTCACAGGCTTCTACTCCAAAGATCTCATTATCGAAGCCACAAATACGTCGTATACCAACGCCTGAGCCCTATTTATCACTCTCATCGCCACCTCCCTAACAAGCGCCTACAGTACTCGAACCATTCTCCTTACCCTAACAGGACAACCCCGCTTCCCAGCCCTAATAAACATCAACGAAAACAACCCCGCCCTACTAAACCCAATTAAATAGGCAGTATAACCACGGGATTCCTTATCACCAGTAATATCCCCCCTACCTCACTCCCCCAGCCAACAACACCCTTCTATCTCAAACTCTCAGCCCTAGACGCAACTGCTCTCGGTTTCCTAACAGCCCTAGACCTCGCCCTTATAACCAACAAACTAAAAGTGAAAAACCCATCACAAATACTCAAATTCTCCAACATACTAGGATACTTCCCCACCACGGTTCACCGTATGATCCCCTAGCAAAACCTACTTATAAGTCAAAACTTAGCCCTCCTCTTATTAGACTCAACATGGCTAGAAAAATCTATACCCGAAATAATCTCACAAACACATATTACCGCTTCCACAACTGTAACCACCCAGAGAGGCATAATCAAACTCTACTTCCTCTCTTTCCTCATCCCCCCTATCCTGACCCTACTTCTAATAATATAACCTATTACCCCGAGTAATCTCAATCACAATGTATACACCAACAAACAATGTTCAACCAGCAACCACCGCTAACCAACGCCCGTAATCATACAAGGCACCCGCACCAATACAGTCACCTCGAATTAACCCCGACCCCTCCCCCTCAAAAATCACCCAGTTACCCATATTATTGAAATTAACCACCACCACTTCTTCATCCAAACTTAAAACCCATAAAACCAGCCCTACCTCCATCATTAATCCTACCAAAGGACCCCCTAGAACCTCAAGCCCTGAGCCCCATGTCTCAGGATACTCTTCAATGGCCATTGCTGTAGTATAACCAAAGACAACTATTATACCCCCCAGATAAACTAAAAATATCATTAAACCCATATAAGCACCCCTCCCCAATTGAAAATAATCACACAACCAATCACACCACTAACAATTAACGCTAAACCCCCATAAATAGGAGAGGGCTTAGGAGAAAAACCTACAAACCCCATAACCAATAATACACTTAATGTCAATAAAACGTATGTCATTGCTTCCATATGGACTCCAACCATAACCAATGATACGAAAAACCATCGTTGTACCTCAACCACAAAAGCACCCATGATTCCACTACGCAAATCCAACCCAATCCTAAACATCATCAACCACTCCCCCCACCCCACTCCCCACTTCCGGGGCTTCTCCGGCCCCGCCCATACCCAGGCCACAGTGACCTGGGCCCTGTGGGTCCCGGCTTCCGAGGGCGGGCTTGCCCTGGGCTCCTCCGGCCTTCCTGAAGGGGTGGAGCCTGTGGGCCTTTATAAGGGCCGCTGGCCGGCTGGGCCGGCCTCCTGGCCGGACCTGCTCGCCGTGCACGGGCCGACTGAGGGGCACTGGAGCCCGCCGGCCTCTCTCTGCCCGTGTCTGTCCGCGAAATTCCGGCCAGGTCTCCCCGCGATGGCTCTCCCGACACCCGGCGACGGCGCCCTCCCGGCGGGAGCCCGAGGACGAGGACGGCGAAGGAGACTCGTTTGGACCCCGAGCCAGAGGGAGGCCCTGCGAGCCTGCTTTGAGCGGAACCCGTACCCGGGCATCGCCACCAGGGAAGAGCTGGCCCAGGCCATCGGCATTCCGGAGCCCAGGGTCCAGATTTGGTTTCAGAACGAGAGATCGCGCCAGCTGAGGCAGCACCGGCGGGAATCTCGGCCCTGGCCCGGGAAACGCGGCCCGCAAGAAGGCAGGCGAAAGCGGACCGCCGTCACCCGGTCCCAGACCGCCCTGCTCCTGCGAGCCTTCCAGCAGGATCGCTTTCCAGGCATCGCCACCCGGGAAGAACTGGCCAGAGAGACGGGCCTCCCGGAGTCCCGGATTCAGATTTGGTTTCAGAACCGGAGGGCCAGGCACCCAGGCCAGGGTGGCGGGGCACCGGCGCACGCAGGCGGCCCGGGCGACGCGGCCCCCGGCGGGTGTCCCCCCGCTCCCTCGCCGGTCGCCTTCACCCACACCGGGGCGTGGGCAACGGGGCTTCCCGCCCCCCACGTGCCCTGCGCGCCCTGGACTCTCCCACCGGGGGCTTTCGTGGGCCAGGGAGCAGGGGCCGTCGCCCCGCTGCAGCCCAGCCAGGCTGCGCAGGCAGCAGGGATCTCCCATCCCGCCCCGGCAGGCGGGGATTGGGATTTTTCCTACGCTGCCCTGGCGACTCCGGAAGGGGCGCTCTCCCACCCTCAGACTCCCCGGGGGTGGCCTCCGCGCCCGAGCCAATGGCGGGGGGATCGGGACCCGCAGCACCACAGCCTGCCGGGCCCTTGCTCGGTGGGACAGCCTGGGCCCGCTGGAGCTGAGCCGCAGGGCCAGGGTGTGCTGGCGCCGCCCACGTCCCAGGGGAGTCCGTGGTGGGGCTGGGGCCAGGGGCCCCAGGTCGCCGGGGCGGCGTGGGAGCCCCAAGTCGGGGCAGCTCCACCTCCGGGGCCCGCGCCCCCGGAGGCCTCCGCGGGGCAGGAGCAGATGCAAGCCATCCGGGCGCCCTCCCCGCCGCTCCAGGAGCCTGGGCGCTCGTCTGCACTCCCCTGCAGCCTGCTGGATGAGCTCCTGGAGACCCCCGAGTTTCTGCAGCAGGGGCAACCTTTGCTAGAAACGGAGGCCCCGACGGAGCTGCAGGACGTGGGAGAGCCCGCTTTGCTGGAACCGCTACTCCTCAGCGACGAGGAGTACCGGGCTCTGCTGGAGGAGCTTTAGGACGCGGGGTTGGGGACGGGATCGGGGGCGGGGCGGTGGCCTCCCTTTCGCGGTGAGCACCTGGCTCGGTGTGGAGAGGCCTGTTTTCCCTCCGGGCTGACCAGCCTGGCGTTCCTGCCTTCCCGGTCTGGGCGCGGCGGCGGCGGCCGGAGACTCCACACCGAGGAGAACTGAGCATCCATCCCGGGGATTCCAGAGCCGGCCCAGGTTCCCGGAGGGGGACCGTCTACTGCGCATGCGCGGCCGTGCGGGCAGCGGCCAAGGCTCTGGGAGCAGCCCCGGCAGAGCTCTCACGCTTTTCCACCACCCGACCCCCGCTTGATCCCCCACCCCACTGCCCAACACAGCGCGCGCGCGCGCGCCCGCGCACACGCACACACACCCCAAGACACCCACACAACCACACACCCACACACCCAAACACACCACCCCCACCCCCACCCCCACCCCCACCCCCACCCCCACCCCCACCACCACCGAAAGCACCACCACCGTGTTCTGCACTGGGCTGCCCTTGCCATAAAACTAGGAATAGCCCCCTTCCACTTTTGAGTCCCGGAAGTTACCCAAGGAACATCCCTAACTTCTGGCCTACTCCTCCTTACATGGCAAATACTAGCCCCCATCTCAATCATATACCAAATTCACCCATCAATCAACACCCATATCCTCCTAACTCTCTCTACCCTATCTATCACAGTAGGCAGCTGAGGAGGTCTCAACCAAACACAATTACGCAAAATCCTAGGATATTCTTCAATCACTCACATAGGCTGAATAATAAGAACACTAGTATATAACCCAACTATCACAATTCTTTACTTCACCATAGACATCATCCTAACAACTACCATATTCCTGACCCTCAACCTAAACTCAAACACCACCACCCTCATACTATCCCACACCTGAAACAAATCAACCTGTCTAGCACCACTAAGAGCATCCACCCTCCTATCCCTAGGGGGCTTACCCCCTCTAACCGGCTTCCTACCTACATGAATTACCGTTCAAGAACTCACAATAAACAATCACTTTCTCATCCCCTCTATCATAATTATCAGAACTCTGCTTAACCTGTATTTCTCTATACGCCTAATCTATACCATCTCCCTAACACTATTTCCTACATCCAACAACACAAAAATAATATGGCAATTCGAAAACACAAAACCTACACTCCTTATTCCCCCACTCGTCATTGCCTCTACCCTTTTACTACCAACCTCCGCCCTAATTTTGGCTATCCACTAGAAATTTAGGTTAAACAAGACCAAGAGCCTTCAAAGCCCTTAGTAAGTAAAAATACTTAATTTCTGAAGTACATAAGGACTGCAAACACCTACTCTGCATCAATTGAACGCAAATCAATTCCTTTAATTAAGCTAAGCCCTCACTAGATCAACGGGACTCGAACCCACAAAAATTTAGTGAACAGCTAAATACCCTAATCAACTGGCTTTGATCCACTTCTCCCGCCGCAGGGAAAAAAGGCGGGAGAAGCCCCGGCAGAAACTTTTAAAGCTGCTCCTTTGAACTTGCAATTCAATGTGAAAATCACCTCCGGGCTGGTCAAAGGAGGACTAGACCCCTGTCTTTAGGTTTACAGCCTAATGCTTACTCAGCCACTTTACCCTTCCCTTCTCTCTATCTCTACCTATGCTCATCAACCGTTGACTCTTTTCAACAAACCATAAGGACATTGGGACTCTATACCTACTATTTGGTGCATGAGCTGGAATCATAGGTACAGCTCTAAGCCTTCTTCTTCGAGCTGAACTAGGTCAACCCGGCAATCTACTAGGTAACGACCATATTTACAACGTTATTGTAACGGCCCATGCATTCATCATAATTTTATCCTTATCATTGCCCATGGACTCACCTCCTCCATCTATTTCTGCCTAGCTAACTCAAACTATGAACGTACCCACAGCCGTATCCTACTACTGTCCCGAGGACTTCAAACCCTACTCCCATTAATAACCTTTTGATGGTTCACAGCAAACCTTACTAATCTTGCCCTACCCCCCACTATCAACCTACTAGGTGAGCTCTTTGTAATCGCAGCCTCATTTTCCTGATCCCATATGACTATTGTACTAACAGGACTCAACATACTAATTACAGCCCTCTACTCTCTCCACATGTTCATCACAATGCAGCGAGGAACACTTACACATCATATAATCAACATAAAACCCCCCTTCACACGAGAAAATACGTTCGTATTTATACACCTCGCTCCAATCATTCTTCTATCCCTCAACCCCAATATCATTCTAGGGTTTGCTCCCTGTAAATATAGTTTAATCAAAACATTAGATTGTGAACCTAACTATGGAAGCTTATCACTTCTTATTTACCGAGAAAACCTGCAAGGACTGCTAATCCATGCCTCCGTACTTAAAATTACGGCTTTCTCAACTTTTAAAGGATAACTAACAGCTATCCATTGGCCTTAGGAGCCAAAAACATTGGTGCAACTCCAAATAAAAGTAACAATCATGTGTACCCCTGTTATAACAACAACCCTCGCCTCCCTAACTCTTCCAATTTTTGCCACCCTCATCAACCCTGACAAAACACGCTCATATCCAAATTATGTAAAAACAACTGTAACATATGCTTTTATTACTAGCCTTCTTCCAACACCTTTCTACATTTTCTTCAACCAAGAAACAACCATGTGAAGTTGACATTGAATAGCAGCCCAGACATTAGATCTAACACTAAGCTTTAAACTAGATTACTTTTCCATAATATTTATTCCAATCGCACTGTTCATCACCTGATCCATTATAGAATCCTCGCTGTGGTACATAAGCTCAGATCCAAACATTAACCAACTCTTCAAATATCTCCTTATCTTCCTCGCTGCCATACTAATTCCAGTTACTGCTAACAACCTTTTCCAACTCTTCATCGGTTGGGAAGGCGTAGGAATTATGTCCTTCCTCCTAATTAGCTGATGACACGCTCGAGCGGACGCCAACACAGCAGCCATCCAAGCAGTCCTATACAACCGTATTGGCGACATTGGTCTTATCCTAGCTATGACACGATTCCTCCTGCATTACAACTCATGAGGCTTCCAACAGATATTAGCCCTAAACTCCAACTCAAACCTCCTTCCACTAATAGGCCTTCTCCTAGCAGCAACAGGAAAATCAGCCCAATCTGGCCTTCACCCCTGACTGCCCTCTGCCATAGAAGGCCCAACTCCAGTCTCAGCTCTACTTCACTCCAGCACCATAGTTGTTGCCGGAGTATTCCTACTCACCCGTTTCCACCCTTTAATAGAAAACTATACACTAATCCGAAACCTCACATTATGCCTGGGAGCCATTACTACTCTATTCACAGCCATCTGTGCCCTCGCACAAAACGATATTTAAAAAATCGTGGCCTTCTCTACCTCAAGTCAACTAGGCCTAATAATAGTCACCATTGGTATTAACCAACCATACCTAGCATTCCTACACATCTGCACCCATGCCTTCTTCAAAGCTATACTTTTTATGTGCTCCGGATCCATTATTCATAACCTGAACAACGAACAGGACATTCGAAAAATAGGAGGTCTGTTTAAAACACTGCCCCTCACCCCAACTTCCCTAGTTATTGGCAACCTAGCACTCACAGGAATGCCTTTCCTCACAGGCTTCTACTCCAAAGATCTCATTATCGAAGCCACAAATACGTCGTATACCAACGCCTGAGCCCTATTTATCACTCTCATCGCCACCTCCCTAACAAGCGCCTACAGTACTCGAACCATTCTCCTTACCCTAACAGGACAACCCCGCTTCCCAGCCCTAATAAACATCAACGAAAACAACCCCGCCCTACTAAACCCAATTAAATAGGCAGTATAACCACGGGATTCCTTATCACCAGTAATATCCCCCCTACCTCACTCCCCCAGCCAACAACACCCTTCTATCTCAAACTCTCAGCCCTAGACGCAACTGCTCTCGGTTTCCTAACAGCCCTAGACCTCGCCCTTATAACCAACAAACTAAAAGTGAAAAACCCATCACAAATACTCAAATTCTCCAACATACTAGGATACTTCCCCACCACGGTTCACCGTATGATCCCCTAGCAAAACCTACTTATAAGTCAAAACTTAGCCCTCCTCTTATTAGACTCAACATGGCTAGAAAAATCTATACCCGAAATAATCTCACAAACACATATTACCGCTTCCACAACTGTAACCACCCAGAGAGGCATAATCAAACTCTACTTCCTCTCTTTCCTCATCCCCCCTATCCTGACCCTACTTCTAATAATATAACCTATTACCCCGAGTAATCTCAATCACAATGTATACACCAACAAACAATGTTCAACCAGCAACCACCGCTAACCAACGCCCGTAATCATACAAGGCACCCGCACCAATACAGTCACCTCGAATTAACCCCGACCCCTCCCCCTCAAAAATCACCCAGTTACCCATATTATTGAAATTAACCACCACCACTTCTTCATCCAAACTTAAAACCCATAAAACCAGCCCTACCTCCATCATTAATCCTACCAAAGGACCCCCTAGAACCTCAAGCCCTGAGCCCCATGTCTCAGGATACTCTTCAATGGCCATTGCTGTAGTATAACCAAAGACAACTATTATACCCCCCAGATAAACTAAAAATATCATTAAACCCATATAAGCACCCCTCCCCAATTGAAAATAATCACACAACCAATCACACCACTAACAATTAACGCTAAACCCCCATAAATAGGAGAGGGCTTAGGAGAAAAACCTACAAACCCCATAACCAATAATACACTTAATGTCAATAAAACGTATGTCATTGCTTCCATATGGACTCCAACCATAACCAATGATACGAAAAACCATCGTTGTACCTCAACCACAAAAGCACCCATGATTCCACTACGCAAATCCAACCCAATCCTAAACATCATCAACCACTCCCCCCACCCCACTCCCCACTTCCGGGGCTTCTCCGGCCCCGCCCATACCCAGGCCACAGTGACCTGGGCCCTGTGGGTCCCGGCTTCCGAGGGCGGGCTTGCCCTGGGCTCCTCCGGCCTTCCTGAAGGGGTGGAGCCTGTGGGCCTTTATAAGGGCCGCTGGCCGGCTGGGCCGGCCTCCTGGCCGGACCTGCTCGCCGTGCACAGGCCGACTGAGGGGCACTGGAGCCCGCCGGCCTCTCTCTGCCCGTGTCTGTCCGCGAAATTCCGGCCAGGTCTCCCCGCGATGGCTCTCCCGACACCCGGCGACGGCGCCCTCCCGGCGGGAGCCCGAGGACGAGGACGGCGAAGGAGACTCGTTTGGACCCCGAGCCAGAGGGAGGCCCTGCGAGCCTGCTTTGAGCGGAACCCGTACCCGGGCATCGCCACCAGGGAAGAGCTGGCCCAGGCCATCGGCATTCCGGAGCCCAGGGTCCAGATTTGGTTTCAGAACGAGAGATCGCGCCAGCTGAGGCAGCACCGGCGGGAATCTCGGCCCTGGCCCGGGAAACGCGGCCCGCAAGAAGGCAGGCGAAAGCGGACCGCCGTCACCCGGTCCCAGACCGCCCTGCTCCTGCGAGCCTTCCAGCAGGATCGCTTTCCAGGCATCGCCACCCGGGAAGAACTGGCCAGAGAGACGGGCCTCCCGGAGTCCCGGATTCAGATTTGGTTTCAGAACCGGAGGGCCAGGCACCCAGGCCAGGGTGGCGGGGCACCGGCGCACGCAGGCGGCCCGGGCGACGCGGCCCCCGGCGGGTGTCCCCCCGCTCCCTCGCCGGTCGCCTTCACCCACACCGGGGCGTGGGCAACGGGGCTTCCCGCCCCCCACGTGCCCTGCGCGCCCTGGACTCTCCCACCGGGGGCTTTCGTGGGCCAGGGAGCAGGGGCCGTCGCCCCGCTGCAGCCCAGCCAGGCTGCGCAGGCAGCAGGGATCTCCCATCCCGCCCCGGCAGGCGGGGATTGGGATTTTTCCTACGCTGCCCTGGCGACTCCGGAAGGGGCGCTCTCCCACCCTCAGACTCCCCGGGGGTGGCCTCCGCGCCCGAGCCAATGGCGGGGGGATCGGGACCCGCAGCACCACAGCCTGCCGGGCCCTTGCTCGGTGGGACAGCCTGGGCCCGCTGGAGCTGAGCCGCAGGGCCAGGGTGTGCTGGCGCCGCCCACGTCCCAGGGGAGTCCGTGGTGGGGCTGGGGCCAGGGGCCCCAGGTCGCCGGGGCGGCGTGGGAGCCCCAAGTCGGGGCAGCTCCACCTCCGGGGCCCGCGCCCCCGGAGGCCTCCGCGGGGCAGGAGCAGATGCAAGCCATCCGGGCGCCCTCCCCGCCGCTCCAGGAGCCTGGGCGCTCGTCTGCACTCCCCTGCAGCCTGCTGGATGAGCTCCTGGAGACCCCCGAGTTTCTGCAGCAGGGGCAACCTTTGCTAGAAACGGAGGCCCCGACGGAGCTGCAGGACGTGGGAGAGCCCGCTTTGCTGGAACCGCTACTCCTCAGCGACGAGGAGTACCGGGCTCTGCTGGAGGAGCTTTAGGACGCGGGGTTGGGGACGGGATCGGGGGCGGGGCGGTGGCCTCCCTTTCGCGGTGAGCACCTGGCTCGGTGTGGAGAGGCCTGTTTTCCCTCCGGGCTGACCAGCCTGGCGTTCCTGCCTTCCCGGTCTGGGCGCGGCGGCGGCGGCCGGAGACTCCACACCGAGGAGAACTGAGCATCCATCCCGGGGATTCCAGAGCCGGCCCAGGTTCCCGGAGGGGGACCGTCTACTGCGCATGCGCGGCCGTGCGGGCAGCGGCCAAGGCTCTGGGAGCAGCCCCGGCAGAGCTCTCACGCTTTTCCACCACCCGACCCCCGCTTGATCCCCCACCCCACTGCCCAACACAGCGCGCGCGCGCGCGCCCGCGCACACGCACACACACCCCAAGACACCCACACAACCACACACCCACACACCCAAACACACCACCCCCACCCCCACCCCCACCCCCACCCCCACCCCCACCCCCACCACCACCGAAAGCACCACCACCGTGTTCTGCACTGGGCTGCCCTTGCCATAAAACTAGGAATAGCCCCCTTCCACTTTTGAGTCCCGGAAGTTACCCAAGGAACATCCCTAACTTCTGGCCTACTCCTCCTTACATGGCAAATACTAGCCCCCATCTCAATCATATACCAAATTCACCCATCAATCAACACCCATATCCTCCTAACTCTCTCTACCCTATCTATCACAGTAGGCAGCTGAGGAGGTCTCAACCAAACACAATTACGCAAAATCCTAGGATATTCTTCAATCACTCACATAGGCTGAATAATAAGAACACTAGTATATAACCCAACTATCACAATTCTTTACTTCACCATAGACATCATCCTAACAACTACCATATTCCTGACCCTCAACCTAAACTCAAACACCACCACCCTCATACTATCCCACACCTGAAACAAATCAACCTGTCTAGCACCACTAAGAGCATCCACCCTCCTATCCCTAGGGGGCTTACCCCCTCTAACCGGCTTCCTACCTACATGAATTACCGTTCAAGAACTCACAATAAACAATCACTTTCTCATCCCCTCTATCATAATTATCAGAACTCTGCTTAACCTGTATTTCTCTATACGCCTAATCTATACCATCTCCCTAACACTATTTCCTACATCCAACAACACAAAAATAATATGGCAATTCGAAAACACAAAACCTACACTCCTTATTCCCCCACTCGTCATTGCCTCTACCCTTTTACTACCAACCTCCGCCCTAATTTTGGCTATCCACTAGAAATTTAGGTTAAACAAGACCAAGAGCCTTCAAAGCCCTTAGTAAGTAAAAATACTTAATTTCTGAAGTACATAAGGACTGCAAACACCTACTCTGCATCAATTGAACGCAAATCAATTCCTTTAATTAAGCTAAGCCCTCACTAGATCAACGGGACTCGAACCCACAAAAATTTAGTGAACAGCTAAATACCCTAATCAACTGGCTTTGATCCACTTCTCCCGCCGCAGGGAAAAAAGGCGGGAGAAGCCCCGGCAGAAACTTTTAAAGCTGCTCCTTTGAACTTGCAATTCAATGTGAAAATCACCTCCGGGCTGGTCAAAGGAGGACTAGACCCCTGTCTTTAGGTTTACAGCCTAATGCTTACTCAGCCACTTTACCCTTCCCTTCTCTCTATCTCTACCTATGCTCATCAACCGTTGACTCTTTTCAACAAACCATAAGGACATTGGGACTCTATACCTACTATTTGGTGCATGAGCTGGAATCATAGGTACAGCTCTAAGCCTTCTTCTTCGAGCTGAACTAGGTCAACCCGGCAATCTACTAGGTAACGACCATATTTACAACGTTATTGTAACGGCCCATGCATTCATCATAATTTTATCCTTATCATTGCCCATGGACTCACCTCCTCCATCTATTTCTGCCTAGCTAACTCAAACTATGAACGTACCCACAGCCGTATCCTACTACTGTCCCGAGGACTTCAAACCCTACTCCCATTAATAACCTTTTGATGGTTCACAGCAAACCTTACTAATCTTGCCCTACCCCCCACTATCAACCTACTAGGTGAGCTCTTTGTAATCGCAGCCTCATTTTCCTGATCCCATATGACTATTGTACTAACAGGACTCAACATACTAATTACAGCCCTCTACTCTCTCCACATGTTCATCACAATGCAGCGAGGAACACTTACACATCATATAATCAACATAAAACCCCCCTTCACACGAGAAAATACGTTCGTATTTATACACCTCGCTCCAATCATTCTTCTATCCCTCAACCCCAATATCATTCTAGGGTTTGCTCCCTGTAAATATAGTTTAATCAAAACATTAGATTGTGAACCTAACTATGGAAGCTTATCACTTCTTATTTACCGAGAAAACCTGCAAGGACTGCTAATCCATGCCTCCGTACTTAAAATTACGGCTTTCTCAACTTTTAAAGGATAACTAACAGCTATCCATTGGCCTTAGGAGCCAAAAACATTGGTGCAACTCCAAATAAAAGTAACAATCATGTGTACCCCTGTTATAACAACAACCCTCGCCTCCCTAACTCTTCCAATTTTTGCCACCCTCATCAACCCTGACAAAACACGCTCATATCCAAATTATGTAAAAACAACTGTAACATATGCTTTTATTACTAGCCTTCTTCCAACACCTTTCTACATTTTCTTCAACCAAGAAACAACCATGTGAAGTTGACATTGAATAGCAGCCCAGACATTAGATCTAACACTAAGCTTTAAACTAGATTACTTTTCCATAATATTTATTCCAATCGCACTGTTCATCACCTGATCCATTATAGAATCCTCGCTGTGGTACATAAGCTCAGATCCAAACATTAACCAACTCTTCAAATATCTCCTTATCTTCCTCGCTGCCATACTAATTCCAGTTACTGCTAACAACCTTTTCCAACTCTTCATCGGTTGGGAAGGCGTAGGAATTATGTCCTTCCTCCTAATTAGCTGATGACACGCTCGAGCGGACGCCAACACAGCAGCCATCCAAGCAGTCCTATACAACCGTATTGGCGACATTGGTCTTATCCTAGCTATGACACGATTCCTCCTGCATTACAACTCATGAGGCTTCCAACAGATATTAGCCCTAAACTCCAACTCAAACCTCCTTCCACTAATAGGCCTTCTCCTAGCAGCAACAGGAAAATCAGCCCAATCTGGCCTTCACCCCTGACTGCCCTCTGCCATAGAAGGCCCAACTCCAGTCTCAGCTCTACTTCACTCCAGCACCATAGTTGTTGCCGGAGTATTCCTACTCACCCGTTTCCACCCTTTAATAGAAAACTATACACTAATCCGAAACCTCACATTATGCCTGGGAGCCATTACTACTCTATTCACAGCCATCTGTGCCCTCGCACAAAACGATATTTAAAAAATCGTGGCCTTCTCTACCTCAAGTCAACTAGGCCTAATAATAGTCACCATTGGTATTAACCAACCATACCTAGCATTCCTACACATCTGCACCCATGCCTTCTTCAAAGCTATACTTTTTATGTGCTCCGGATCCATTATTCATAACCTGAACAACGAACAGGACATTCGAAAAATAGGAGGTCTGTTTAAAACACTGCCCCTCACCCCAACTTCCCTAGTTATTGGCAACCTAGCACTCACAGGAATGCCTTTCCTCACAGGCTTCTACTCCAAAGATCTCATTATCGAAGCCACAAATACGTCGTATACCAACGCCTGAGCCCTATTTATCACTCTCATCGCCACCTCCCTAACAAGCGCCTACAGTACTCGAACCATTCTCCTTACCCTAACAGGACAACCCCGCTTCCCAGCCCTAATAAACATCAACGAAAACAACCCCGCCCTACTAAACCCAATTAAATAGGCAGTATAACCACGGGATTCCTTATCACCAGTAATATCCCCCCTACCTCACTCCCCCAGCCAACAACACCCTTCTATCTCAAACTCTCAGCCCTAGACGCAACTGCTCTCGGTTTCCTAACAGCCCTAGACCTCGCCCTTATAACCAACAAACTAAAAGTGAAAAACCCATCACAAATACTCAAATTCTCCAACATACTAGGATACTTCCCCACCACGGTTCACCGTATGATCCCCTAGCAAAACCTACTTATAAGTCAAAACTTAGCCCTCCTCTTATTAGACTCAACATGGCTAGAAAAATCTATACCCGAAATAATCTCACAAACACATATTACCGCTTCCACAACTGTAACCACCCAGAGAGGCATAATCAAACTCTACTTCCTCTCTTTCCTCATCCCCCCTATCCTGACCCTACTTCTAATAATATAACCTATTACCCCGAGTAATCTCAATCACAATGTATACACCAACAAACAATGTTCAACCAGCAACCACCGCTAACCAACGCCCGTAATCATACAAGGCACCCGCACCAATACAGTCACCTCGAATTAACCCCGACCCCTCCCCCTCAAAAATCACCCAGTTACCCATATTATTGAAATTAACCACCACCACTTCTTCATCCAAACTTAAAACCCATAAAACCAGCCCTACCTCCATCATTAATCCTACCAAAGGACCCCCTAGAACCTCAAGCCCTGAGCCCCATGTCTCAGGATACTCTTCAATGGCCATTGCTGTAGTATAACCAAAGACAACTATTATACCCCCCAGATAAACTAAAAATATCATTAAACCCATATAAGCACCCCTCCCCAATTGAAAATAATCACACAACCAATCACACCACTAACAATTAACGCTAAACCCCCATAAATAGGAGAGGGCTTAGGAGAAAAACCTACAAACCCCATAACCAATAATACACTTAATGTCAATAAAACGTATGTCATTGCTTCCATATGGACTCCAACCATAACCAATGATACGAAAAACCATCGTTGTACCTCAACCACAAAAGCACCCATGATTCCACTACGCAAATCCAACCCAATCCTAAACATCATCAACCACTCCCCCCACCCCACTCCCCACTTCCGGGGCTTCTCCGGCCCCGCCCATACCCAGGCCACAGTGACCTGGGCCCTGTGGGTCCCGGCTTCCGAGGGCGGGCTTGCCCTGGGCTCCTCCGGCCTTCCTGAAGGGGTGGAGCCTGTGGGCCTTTATAAGGGCCGCTGGCCGGCTGGGCCGGCCTCCTGGCCGGACCTGCTCGCCGTGCACAGGCCGACTGAGGGGCACTGGAGCCCGCCGGCCTCTCTCTGCCCGTGTCTGTCCGCGAAATTCCGGCCAGGTCTCCCCGCGATGGCTCTCCCGACACCCGGCGACGGCGCCCTCCCGGCGGGAGCCCGAGGACGAGGACGGCGAAGGAGACTCGTTTGGACCCCGAGCCAGAGGGAGGCCCTGCGAGCCTGCTTTGAGCGGAACCCGTACCCGGGCATCGCCACCAGGGAAGAGCTGGCCCAGGCCATCGGCATTCCGGAGCCCAGGGTCCAGATTTGGTTTCAGAACGAGAGATCGCGCCAGCTGAGGCAGCACCGGCGGGAATCTCGGCCCTGGCCCGGGAAACGCGGCCCGCAAGAAGGCAGGCGAAAGCGGACCGCCGTCACCCGGTCCCAGACCGCCCTGCTCCTGCGAGCCTTCCAGCAGGATCGCTTTCCAGGCATCGCCACCCGGGAAGAACTGGCCAGAGAGACGGGCCTCCCGGAGTCCCGGATTCAGATTTGGTTTCAGAACCGGAGGGCCAGGCACCCAGGCCAGGGTGGCGGGGCACCGGCGCACGCAGGCGGCCCGGGCGACGCGGCCCCCGGCGGGTGTCCCCCCGCTCCCTCGCCGGTCGCCTTCACCCACACCGGGGCGTGGGCAACGGGGCTTCCCGCCCCCCACGTGCCCTGCGCTCCCTGGACTCTCCCACCGGGGGCTTTCGTGGGCCAGGGAGCAGGGGCCGTCGCCCCGCTGCAGCCCAGCCAGGCTGCGCAGGCAGCAGGGATCTCCCATCCCGCCCCGGCAGGCGGGGATTGGGATTTTTCCTACGCTGCCCTGGCGACTCCGGAAGGGGCGCTCTCCCACCCTCAGACTCCCCGGGGGTGGCCTCCGCGCCCGAGCCAATGGCGGGGGGATCGGGACCCGCAGCACCACAGCCTGCCGGGCCCTTGCTCGGTGGGACAGCCTGGGCCCGCTGGAGCTGAGCCGCAGGGCCAGGGTGTGCTGGCGCCGCCCACGTCCCAGGGGAGTCCGTGGTGGGGCTGGGGCCAGGGGCCCCAGGTCGCCGGGGCGGCGTGGGAGCCCCAAGTCGGGGCAGCTCCACCTCCGGGGCCCGCGCCCCCGGAGGCCTCCGCGGGGCAGGAGCAGATGCAAGCCATCCGGGCGCCCTCCCCGCCGCTCCAGGAGCCTGGGCGCTCGTCTGCACTCCCCTGCAGCCTGCTGGATGAGCTCCTGGAGACCCCCGAGTTTCTGCAGCAGGGGCAACCTTTGCTAGAAACGGAGGCCCCGACGGAGCTGCAGGACGTGGGAGAGCCCGCTTTGCTGGAACCGCTACTCCTCAGCGACGAGGAGTACCGGGCTCTGCTGGAGGAGCTTTAGGACGCGGGGTTGGGGACGGGATCGGGGGCGGGGCGGTGGCCTCCCTTTCGCGGTGAGCACCTGGCTCGGTGTGGAGAGGCCTGTTTTCCCTCCGGGCTGACCAGCCTGGCGTTCCTGCCTTCCCGGTCTGGGCGCGGCGGCGGCGGCCGGAGACTCCACACCGAGGAGAACTGAGCATCCATCCCGGGGATTCCAGAGCCGGCCCAGGTTCCCGGAGGGGGACCGTCTACTGCGCATGCGCGGCCGTGCGGGCAGCGGCCAAGGCTCTGGGAGCAGCCCCGGCAGAGCTCTCACGCTTTTCCACCACCCGACCCCCGCTTGATCCCCCACCCCACTGCCCAACACAGCGCGCGCGCGCGCGCGCCCGCGCACACGCACACACACCCCAAGACACCCACACAACCACACACCCACACACCCAAACACACCACCCCCACCCCCACCCCCACCCCCACCCCCACCCCCACCCCCACCACCACCGAAAGCACCACCACCGTGTTCTGCACTGGGCTGCCCTTGCCATAAAACTAGGAATAGCCCCCTTCCACTTTTGAGTCCCGGAAGTTACCCAAGGAACATCCCTAACTTCTGGCCTACTCCTCCTTACATGGCAAATACTAGCCCCCATCTCAATCATATACCAAATTCACCCATCAATCAACACCCATATCCTCCTAACTCTCTCTACCCTATCTATCACAGTAGGCAGCTGAGGAGGTCTCAACCAAACACAATTACGCAAAATCCTAGGATATTCTTCAATCACTCACATAGGCTGAATAATAAGAACACTAGTATATAACCCAACTATCACAATTCTTTACTTCACCATAGACATCATCCTAACAACTACCATATTCCTGACCCTCAACCTAAACTCAAACACCACCACCCTCATACTATCCCACACCTGAAACAAATCAACCTGTCTAGCACCACTAAGAGCATCCACCCTCCTATCCCTAGGGGGCTTACCCCCTCTAACCGGCTTCCTACCTACATGAATTACCGTTCAAGAACTCACAATAAACAATCACTTTCTCATCCCCTCTATCATAATTATCAGAACTCTGCTTAACCTGTATTTCTCTATACGCCTAATCTATACCATCTCCCTAACACTATTTCCTACATCCAACAACACAAAAATAATATGGCAATTCGAAAACACAAAACCTACACTCCTTATTCCCCCACTCGTCATTGCCTCTACCCTTTTACTACCAACCTCCGCCCTAATTTTGGCTATCCACTAGAAATTTAGGTTAAACAAGACCAAGAGCCTTCAAAGCCCTTAGTAAGTAAAAATACTTAATTTCTGAAGTACATAAGGACTGCAAACACCTACTCTGCATCAATTGAACGCAAATCAATTCCTTTAATTAAGCTAAGCCCTCACTAGATCAACGGGACTCGAACCCACAAAAATTTAGTGAACAGCTAAATACCCTAATCAACTGGCTTTGATCCACTTCTCCCGCCGCAGGGAAAAAAGGCGGGAGAAGCCCCGGCAGAAACTTTTAAAGCTGCTCCTTTGAACTTGCAATTCAATGTGAAAATCACCTCCGGGCTGGTCAAAGGAGGACTAGACCCCTGTCTTTAGGTTTACAGCCTAATGCTTACTCAGCCACTTTACCCTTCCCTTCTCTCTATCTCTACCTATGCTCATCAACCGTTGACTCTTTTCAACAAACCATAAGGACATTGGGACTCTATACCTACTATTTGGTGCATGAGCTGGAATCATAGGTACAGCTCTAAGCCTTCTTCTTCGAGCTGAACTAGGTCAACCCGGCAATCTACTAGGTAACGACCATATTTACAACGTTATTGTAACGGCCCATGCATTCATCATAATTTTATCCTTATCATTGCCCATGGACTCACCTCCTCCATCTATTTCTGCCTAGCTAACTCAAACTATGAACGTACCCACAGCCGTATCCTACTACTGTCCCGAGGACTTCAAACCCTACTCCCATTAATAACCTTTTGATGGTTCACAGCAAACCTTACTAATCTTGCCCTACCCCCCACTATCAACCTACTAGGTGAGCTCTTTGTAATCGCAGCCTCATTTTCCTGATCCCATATGACTATTGTACTAACAGGACTCAACATACTAATTACAGCCCTCTACTCTCTCCACATGTTCATCACAATGCAGCGAGGAACACTTACACATCATATAATCAACATAAAACCCCCCTTCACACGAGAAAATACGTTCGTATTTATACACCTCGCTCCAATCATTCTTCTATCCCTCAACCCCAATATCATTCTAGGGTTTGCTCCCTGTAAATATAGTTTAATCAAAACATTAGATTGTGAACCTAACTATGGAAGCTTATCACTTCTTATTTACCGAGAAAACCTGCAAGGACTGCTAATCCATGCCTCCGTACTTAAAATTACGGCTTTCTCAACTTTTAAAGGATAACTAACAGCTATCCATTGGCCTTAGGAGCCAAAAACATTGGTGCAACTCCAAATAAAAGTAACAATCATGTGTACCCCTGTTATAACAACAACCCTCGCCTCCCTAACTCTTCCAATTTTTGCCACCCTCATCAACCCTGACAAAACACGCTCATATCCAAATTATGTAAAAACAACTGTAACATATGCTTTTATTACTAGCCTTCTTCCAACACCTTTCTACATTTTCTTCAACCAAGAAACAACCATGTGAAGTTGACATTGAATAGCAGCCCAGACATTAGATCTAACACTAAGCTTTAAACTAGATTACTTTTCCATAATATTTATTCCAATCGCACTGTTCATCACCTGATCCATTATAGAATCCTCGCTGTGGTACATAAGCTCAGATCCAAACATTAACCAACTCTTCAAATATCTCCTTATCTTCCTCGCTGCCATACTAATTCCAGTTACTGCTAACAACCTTTTCCAACTCTTCATCGGTTGGGAAGGCGTAGGAATTATGTCCTTCCTCCTAATTAGCTGATGACACGCTCGAGCGGACGCCAACACAGCAGCCATCCAAGCAGTCCTATACAACCGTATTGGCGACATTGGTCTTATCCTAGCTATGACACGATTCCTCCTGCATTACAACTCATGAGGCTTCCAACAGATATTAGCCCTAAACTCCAACTCAAACCTCCTTCCACTAATAGGCCTTCTCCTAGCAGCAACAGGAAAATCAGCCCAATCTGGCCTTCACCCCTGACTGCCCTCTGCCATAGAAGGCCCAACTCCAGTCTCAGCTCTACTTCACTCCAGCACCATAGTTGTTGCCGGAGTATTCCTACTCACCCGTTTCCACCCTTTAATAGAAAACTATACACTAATCCGAAACCTCACATTATGCCTGGGAGCCATTACTACTCTATTCACAGCCATCTGTGCCCTCGCACAAAACGATATTTAAAAAATCGTGGCCTTCTCTACCTCAAGTCAACTAGGCCTAATAATAGTCACCATTGGTATTAACCAACCATACCTAGCATTCCTACACATCTGCACCCATGCCTTCTTCAAAGCTATACTTTTTATGTGCTCCGGATCCATTATTCATAACCTGAACAACGAACAGGACATTCGAAAAATAGGAGGTCTGTTTAAAACACTGCCCCTCACCCCAACTTCCCTAGTTATTGGCAACCTAGCACTCACAGGAATGCCTTTCCTCACAGGCTTCTACTCCAAAGATCTCATTATCGAAGCCACAAATACGTCGTATACCAACGCCTGAGCCCTATTTATCACTCTCATCGCCACCTCCCTAACAAGCGCCTACAGTACTCGAACCATTCTCCTTACCCTAACAGGACAACCCCGCTTCCCAGCCCTAATAAACATCAACGAAAACAACCCCGCCCTACTAAACCCAATTAAATAGGCAGTATAACCACGGGATTCCTTATCACCAGTAATATCCCCCCTACCTCACTCCCCCAGCCAACAACACCCTTCTATCTCAAACTCTCAGCCCTAGACGCAACTGCTCTCGGTTTCCTAACAGCCCTAGACCTCGCCCTTATAACCAACAAACTAAAAGTGAAAAACCCATCACAAATACTCAAATTCTCCAACATACTAGGATACTTCCCCACCACGGTTCACCGTATGATCCCCTAGCAAAACCTACTTATAAGTCAAAACTTAGCCCTCCTCTTATTAGACTCAACATGGCTAGAAAAATCTATACCCGAAATAATCTCACAAACACATATTACCGCTTCCACAACTGTAACCACCCAGAGAGGCATAATCAAACTCTACTTCCTCTCTTTCCTCATCCCCCCTATCCTGACCCTACTTCTAATAATATAACCTATTACCCCGAGTAATCTCAATCACAATGTATACACCAACAAACAATGTTCAACCAGCAACCACCGCTAACCAACGCCCGTAATCATACAAGGCACCCGCACCAATACAGTCACCTCGAATTAACCCCGACCCCTCCCCCTCAAAAATCACCCAGTTACCCATATTATTGAAATTAACCACCACCACTTCTTCATCCAAACTTAAAACCCATAAAACCAGCCCTACCTCCATCATTAATCCTACCAAAGGACCCCCTAGAACCTCAAGCCCTGAGCCCCATGTCTCAGGATACTCTTCAATGGCCATTGCTGTAGTATAACCAAAGACAACTATTATACCCCCCAGATAAACTAAAAATATCATTAAACCCATATAAGCACCCCTCCCCAATTGAAAATAATCACACAACCAATCACACCACTAACAATTAACGCTAAACCCCCATAAATAGGAGAGGGCTTAGGAGAAAAACCTACAAACCCCATAACCAATAATACACTTAATGTCAATAAAACGTATGTCATTGCTTCCATATGGACTCCAACCATAACCAATGATACGAAAAACCATCGTTGTACCTCAACCACAAAAGCACCCATGATTCCACTACGCAAATCCAACCCAATCCTAAACATCATCAACCACTCCCCCCACCCCACTCCCCACTTCCGGGGCTTCTCCGGCCCCGCCCATACCCAGGCCACAGTGACCTGGGCCCTGTGGGTCCCGGCTTCCGAGGGCGGGCTTGCCCTGGGCTCCTCCGGCCTTCCTGAAGGGGTGGAGCCTGTGGGCCTTTATAAGGGCCGCTGGCCGGCTGGGCCGGCCTCCTGGCCGGACCTGCTCGCCGTGCACAGGCCGACTGAGGGGCACTGGAGCCCGCCGGCCTCTCTCTGCCCGTGTCTGTCCGCGAAATTCCGGCCAGGTCTCCCCGCGATGGCTCTCCCGACACCCGGCGACGGCGCCCTCCCGGCGGGAGCCCGAGGACGAGGACGGCGAAGGAGACTCGTTTGGACCCCGAGCCAGAGGGAGGCCCTGCGAGCCTGCTTTGAGCGGAACCCGTACCCGGGCATCGCCACCAGGGAAGAGCTGGCCCAGGCCATCGGCATTCCGGAGCCCAGGGTCCAGATTTGGTTTCAGAACGAGAGATCGCGCCAGCTGAGGCAGCACCGGCGGGAATCTCGGCCCTGGCCCGGGAAACGCGGCCCGCAAGAAGGCAGGCGAAAGCGGACCGCCGTCACCCGGTCCCAGACCGCCCTGCTCCTGCGAGCCTTCCAGCAGGATCGCTTTCCAGGCATCGCCACCCGGGAAGAACTGGCCAGAGAGACGGGCCTCCCGGAGTCCCGGATTCAGATTTGGTTTCAGAACCGGAGGGCCAGGCACCCAGGCCAGGGTGGCGGGGCACCGGCGCACGCAGGCGGCCCGGGCGACGCGGCCCCCGGCGGGTGTCCCCCCGCTCCCTCGCCGGTCGCCTTCACCCACACCGGGGCGTGGGCAACGGGGCTTCCCGCCCCCCACGTGCCCTGCGCGCCCTGGACTCTCCCACCGGGGGCTTTCGTGGGCCAGGGAGCAGGGGCCGTCGCCCCGCTGCAGCCCAGCCAGGCTGCGCAGGCAGCAGGGATCTCCCATCCCGCCCCGGCAGGCGGGGATTGGGATTTTTCCTACGCTGCCCTGGCGACTCCGGAAGGGGCGCTCTCCCACCCTCAGACTCCCCGGGGGTGGCCTCCGCGCCCGAGCCAATGGCGGGGGGATCGGGACCCGCAGCACCACAGCCTGCCGGGCCCTTGCTCGGTGGGACAGCCTGGGCCCGCTGGAGCTGAGCCGCAGGGCCAGGGTGTGCTGGCGCCGCCCACGTCCCAGGGGAGTCCGTGGTGGGGCTGGGGCCAGGGGCCCCAGGTCGCCGGGGCGGCGTGGGAGCCCCAAGTCGGGGCAGCTCCACCTCCGGGGCCCGCGCCCCCGGAGGCCTCCGCGGGGCAGGAGCAGATGCAAGCCATCCGGGCGCCCTCCCCGCCGCTCCAGGAGCCTGGGCGCTCGTCTGCACTCCCCTGCAGCCTGCTGGATGAGCTCCTGGAGACCCCCGAGTTTCTGCAGCAGGGGCAACCTTTGCTAGAAACGGAGGCCCCGACGGAGCTGCAGGACGTGGGAGAGCCCGCTTTGCTGGAACCGCTACTCCTCAGCGACGAGGAGTACCGGGCTCTGCTGGAGGAGCTTTAGGACGCGGGGTTGGGGACGGGATCGGGGGCGGGGCGGTGGCCTCCCTTTCGCGGTGAGCACCTGGCTCGGTGTGGAGAGGCCTGTTTTCCCTCCGGGCTGACCAGCCTGGCGTTCCTGCCTTCCCGGTCTGGGCGCGGCGGCGGCGGCCGGAGACTCCACACCGAGGAGAACTGAGCATCCATCCCGGGGATTCCAGAGCCGGCCCAGGTTCCCGGAGGGGGACCGTCTACTGCGCATGCGCGGCCGTGCGGGCAGCGGCCAAGGCTCTGGGAGCAGCCCCGGCAGAGCTCTCACGCTTTTCCACCACCCGACCCCCGCTTGATCCCCCACCCCACTGCCCAACACAGCGCGCGCGCGCGCGCCCGCGCACACGCACACACACCCCAAGACACCCACACAACCACACACCCACACACCCAAACACACCACCCCCACCCCCACCCCCACCCCCACCCCCACCCCCACCCCCACCACCACCGAAAGCACCACCACCGTGTTCTGCACTGGGCTGCCCTTGCCATAAAACTAGGAATAGCCCCCTTCCACTTTTGAGTCCCGGAAGTTACCCAAGGAACATCCCTAACTTCTGGCCTACTCCTCCTTACATGGCAAATACTAGCCCCCATCTCAATCATATACCAAATTCACCCATCAATCAACACCCATATCCTCCTAACTCTCTCTACCCTATCTATCACAGTAGGCAGCTGAGGAGGTCTCAACCAAACACAATTACGCAAAATCCTAGGATATTCTTCAATCACTCACATAGGCTGAATAATAAGAACACTAGTATATAACCCAACTATCACAATTCTTTACTTCACCATAGACATCATCCTAACAACTACCATATTCCTGACCCTCAACCTAAACTCAAACACCACCACCCTCATACTATCCCACACCTGAAACAAATCAACCTGTCTAGCACCACTAAGAGCATCCACCCTCCTATCCCTAGGGGGCTTACCCCCTCTAACCGGCTTCCTACCTACATGAATTACCGTTCAAGAACTCACAATAAACAATCACTTTCTCATCCCCTCTATCATAATTATCAGAACTCTGCTTAACCTGTATTTCTCTATACGCCTAATCTATACCATCTCCCTAACACTATTTCCTACATCCAACAACACAAAAATAATATGGCAATTCGAAAACACAAAACCTACACTCCTTATTCCCCCACTCGTCATTGCCTCTACCCTTTTACTACCAACCTCCGCCCTAATTTTGGCTATCCACTAGAAATTTAGGTTAAACAAGACCAAGAGCCTTCAAAGCCCTTAGTAAGTAAAAATACTTAATTTCTGAAGTACATAAGGACTGCAAACACCTACTCTGCATCAATTGAACGCAAATCAATTCCTTTAATTAAGCTAAGCCCTCACTAGATCAACGGGACTCGAACCCACAAAAATTTAGTGAACAGCTAAATACCCTAATCAACTGGCTTTGATCCACTTCTCCCGCCGCAGGGAAAAAAGGCGGGAGAAGCCCCGGCAGAAACTTTTAAAGCTGCTCCTTTGAACTTGCAATTCAATGTGAAAATCACCTCCGGGCTGGTCAAAGGAGGACTAGACCCCTGTCTTTAGGTTTACAGCCTAATGCTTACTCAGCCACTTTACCCTTCCCTTCTCTCTATCTCTACCTATGCTCATCAACCGTTGACTCTTTTCAACAAACCATAAGGACATTGGGACTCTATTCCTACTATTTGGTGCATGAGCTGGAATCATAGGTACAGCTCTAAGCCTTCTTCTTCGAGCTGAACTAGGTCAACCCGGCAATCTACTAGGTAACGACCATATTTACAACGTTATTGTAACGGCCCATGCATTCATCATAATTTTATCCTTATCATTGCCCATGGACTCACCTCCTCCATCTATTTCTGCCTAGCTAACTCAAACTATGAACGTACCCACAGCCGTATCCTACTACTGTCCCGAGGACTTCAAACCCTACTCCCATTAATAACCTTTTGATGGTTCACAGCAAACCTTACTAATCTTGCCCTACCCCCCACTATCAACCTACTAGGTGAGCTCTTTGTAATCGCAGCCTCATTTTCCTGATCCCATATGACTATTGTACTAACAGGACTCAACATACTAATTACAGCCCTCTACTCTCTCCACATGTTCATCACAATGCAGCGAGGAACACTTACACATCATATAATCAACATAAAACCCCCCTTCACACGAGAAAATACGTTCGTATTTATACACCTCGCTCCAATCATTCTTCTATCCCTCAACCCCAATATCATTCTAGGGTTTGCTCCCTGTAAATATAGTTTAATCAAAACATTAGATTGTGAACCTAACTATGGAAGCTTATCACTTCTTATTTACCGAGAAAACCTGCAAGGACTGCTAATCCATGCCTCCGTACTTAAAATTACGGCTTTCTCAACTTTTAAAGGATAACTAACAGCTATCCATTGGCCTTAGGAGCCAAAAACATTGGTGCAACTCCAAATAAAAGTAACAATCATGTGTACCCCTGTTATAACAACAACCCTCGCCTCCCTAACTCTTCCAATTTTTGCCACCCTCATCAACCCTGACAAAACACGCTCATATCCAAATTATGTAAAAACAACTGTAACATATGCTTTTATTACTAGCCTTCTTCCAACACCTTTCTACATTTTCTTCAACCAAGAAACAACCATGTGAAGTTGACATTGAATAGCAGCCCAGACATTAGATCTAACACTAAGCTTTAAACTAGATTACTTTTCCATAATATTTATTCCAATCGCACTGTTCATCACCTGATCCATTATAGAATCCTCGCTGTGGTACATAAGCTCAGATCCAAACATTAACCAACTCTTCAAATATCTCCTTATCTTCCTCGCTGCCATACTAATTCCAGTTACTGCTAACAACCTTTTCCAACTCTTCATCGGTTGGGAAGGCGTAGGAATTATGTCCTTCCTCCTAATTAGCTGATGACACGCTCGAGCGGACGCCAACACAGCAGCCATCCAAGCAGTCCTATACAACCGTATTGGCGACATTGGTCTTATCCTAGCTATGACACGATTCCTCCTGCATTACAACTCATGAGGCTTCCAACAGATATTAGCCCTAAACTCCAACTCAAACCTCCTTCCACTAATAGGCCTTCTCCTAGCAGCAACAGGAAAATCAGCCCAATCTGGCCTTCACCCCTGACTGCCCTCTGCCATAGAAGGCCCAACTCCAGTCTCAGCTCTACTTCACTCCAGCACCATAGTTGTTGCCGGAGTATTCCTACTCACCCGTTTCCACCCTTTAATAGAAAACTATACACTAATCCGAAACCTCACATTATGCCTGGGAGCCATTACTACTCTATTCACAGCCATCTGTGCCCTCGCACAAAACGATATTTAAAAAATCGTGGCCTTCTCTACCTCAAGTCAACTAGGCCTAATAATAGTCACCATTGGTATTAACCAACCATACCTAGCATTCCTACACATCTGCACCCATGCCTTCTTCAAAGCTATACTTTTTATGTGCTCCGGATCCATTATTCATAACCTGAACAACGAACAGGACATTCGAAAAATAGGAGGTCTGTTTAAAACACTGCCCCTCACCCCAACTTCCCTAGTTATTGGCAACCTAGCACTCACAGGAATGCCTTTCCTCACAGGCTTCTACTCCAAAGATCTCATTATCGAAGCCACAAATACGTCGTATACCAACGCCTGAGCCCTATTTATCACTCTCATCGCCACCTCCCTAACAAGCGCCTACAGTACTCGAACCATTCTCCTTACCCTAACAGGACAACCCCGCTTCCCAGCCCTAATAAACATCAACGAAAACAACCCCGCCCTACTAAACCCAATTAAATAGGCAGTATAACCACGGGATTCCTTATCACCAGTAATATCCCCCCTACCTCACTCCCCCAGCCAACAACACCCTTCTATCTCAAACTCTCAGCCCTAGACGCAACTGCTCTCGGTTTCCTAACAGCCCTAGACCTCGCCCTTATAACCAACAAACTAAAAGTGAAAAACCCATCACAAATACTCAAATTCTCCAACATACTAGGATACTTCCCCACCACGGTTCACCGTATGATCCCCTAGCAAAACCTACTTATAAGTCAAAACTTAGCCCTCCTCTTATTAGACTCAACATGGCTAGAAAAATCTATACCCGAAATAATCTCACAAACACATATTACCGCTTCCACAACTGTAACCACCCAGAGAGGCATAATCAAACTCTACTTCCTCTCTTTCCTCATCCCCCCTATCCTGACCCTACTTCTAATAATATAACCTATTACCCCGAGTAATCTCAATCACAATGTATACACCAACAAACAATGTTCAACCAGCAACCACCGCTAACCAACGCCCGTAATCATACAAGGCACCCGCACCAATACAGTCACCTCGAATTAACCCCGACCCCTCCCCCTCAAAAATCACCCAGTTACCCATATTATTGAAATTAACCACCACCACTTCTTCATCCAAACTTAAAACCCATAAAACCAGCCCTACCTCCATCATTAATCCTACCAAAGGACCCCCTAGAACCTCAAGCCCTGAGCCCCATGTCTCAGGATACTCTTCAATGGCCATTGCTGTAGTATAACCAAAGACAACTATTATACCCCCCAGATAAACTAAAAATATCATTAAACCCATATAAGCACCCCTCCCCAATTGAAAATAATCACACAACCAATCACACCACTAACAATTAACGCTAAACCCCCATAAATAGGAGAGGGCTTAGGAGAAAAACCTACAAACCCCATAACCAATAATACACTTAATGTCAATAAAACGTATGTCATTGCTTCCATATGGACTCCAACCATAACCAATGATACGAAAAACCATCGTTGTACCTCAACCACAAAAGCACCCATGATTCCACTACGCAAATCCAACCCAATCCTAAACATCATCAACCACTCCCCCCACCCCACTCCCCACTTCCGGGGCTTCTCCGGCCCCGCCCATACCCAGGCCACAGTGACCTGGGCCCTGTGGGTCCCGGCTTCCGAGGGCGGGCTTGCCCTGGGCTCCTCCGGCCTTCCTGAAGGGGTGGAGCCTGTGGGCCTTTATAAGGGCCGCTGGCCGGCTGGGCCGGCCTCCTGGCCGGACCTGCTCGCCGTGCACAGGCCGACTGAGGGGCACTGGAGCCCGCCGGCCTCTCTCTGCCCGTGTCTGTCCGCGAAATTCCGGCCAGGTCTCCCCGCGATGGCTCTCCCGACACCCGGCGACGGCGCCCTCCCGGCGGGAGCCCGAGGACGAGGACGGCGAAGGAGACTCGTTTGGACCCCGAGCCAGAGGGAGGCCCTGCGAGCCTGCTTTGAGCGGAACCCGTACCCGGGCATCGCCACCAGGGAAGAGCTGGCCCAGGCCATCGGCATTCCGGAGCCCAGGGTCCAGATTTGGTTTCAGAACGAGAGATCGCGCCAGCTGAGGCAGCACCGGCGGGAATCTCGGCCCTGGCCCGGGAAACGCGGCCCGCAAGAAGGCAGGCGAAAGCGGACCGCCGTCACCCGGTCCCAGACCGCCCTGCTCCTGCGAGCCTTCCAGCAGGATCGCTTTCCAGGCATCGCCACCCGGGAAGAACTGGCCAGAGAGACGGGCCTCCCGGAGTCCCGGATTCAGATTTGGTTTCAGAACCGGAGGGCCAGGCACCCAGGCCAGGGTGGCGGGGCACCGGCGCACGCAGGCGGCCCGGGCGACGCGGCCCCCGGCGGGTGTCCCCCCGCTCCCTCGCCGGTCGCCTTCACCCACACCGGGGCGTGGGCAACGGGGCTTCCCGCCCCCCACGTGCCCTGCGCTCCCTGGACTCTCCCACCGGGGGCTTTCGTGGGCCAGGGAGCAGGGGCCGTCGCCCCGCTGCAGCCCAGCCAGGCTGCGCAGGCAGCAGGGATCTCCCATCCCGCCCCGGCAGGCGGGGATTGGGATTTTTCCTACGCTGCCCTGGCGACTCCGGAAGGGGCGCTCTCCCACCCTCAGACTCCCCGGGGGTGGCCTCCGCGCCCGAGCCAATGGCGGGGGGATCGGGACCCGCAGCACCACAGCCTGCCGGGCCCTTGCTCGGTGGGACAGCCTGGGCCCGCTGGAGCTGAGCCGCAGGGCCAGGGTGTGCTGGCGCCGCCCACGTCCCAGGGGAGTCCGTGGTGGGGCTGGGGCCAGGGGCCCCAGGTCGCCGGGGCGGCGTGGGAGCCCCAAGTCGGGGCAGCTCCACCTCCGGGGCCCGCGCCCCCGGAGGCCTCCGCGGGGCAGGAGCAGATGCAAGCCATCCGGGCGCCCTCCCCGCCGCTCCAGGAGCCTGGGCGCTCGTCTGCACTCCCCTGCAGCCTGCTGGATGAGCTCCTGGAGACCCCCGAGTTTCTGCAGCAGGGGCAACCTTTGCTAGAAACGGAGGCCCCGACGGAGCTGCAGGACGTGGGAGAGCCCGCTTTGCTGGAACCGCTACTCCTCAGCGACGAGGAGTACCGGGCTCTGCTGGAGGAGCTTTAGGACGCGGGGTTGGGGACGGGATCGGGGGCGGGGCGGTGGCCTCCCTTTCGCGGTGAGCACCTGGCTCGGTGTGGAGAGGCCTGTTTTCCCTCCGGGCTGACCAGCCTGGCGTTCCTGCCTTCCCGGTCTGGGCGCGGCGGCGGCGGCCGGAGACTCCACACCGAGGAGAACTGAGCATCCATCCCGGGGATTCCAGAGCCGGCCCAGGTTCCCGGAGGGGGACCGTCTACTGCGCATGCGCGGCCGTGCGGGCAGCGGCCAAGGCTCTGGGAGCAGCCCCGGCAGAGCTCTCACGCTTTTCCACCACCCGACCCCCGCTTGATCCCCCACCCCACTGCCCAACACAGCGCGCGCGCGCGCGCGCCCGCGCACACGCACACACACCCCAAGACACCCACACAACCACACACCCACACACCCAAACACACCACCCCCACCCCCACCCCCACCCCCACCCCCACCCCCACCCCCACCACCACCGAAAGCACCACCACCGTGTTCTGCACTGGGCTGCCCTTGCCATAAAACTAGGAATAGCCCCCTTCCACTTTTGAGTCCCGGAAGTTACCCAAGGAACATCCCTAACTTCTGGCCTACTCCTCCTTACATGGCAAATACTAGCCCCCATCTCAATCATATACCAAATTCACCCATCAATCAACACCCATATCCTCCTAACTCTCTCTACCCTATCTATCACAGTAGGCAGCTGAGGAGGTCTCAACCAAACACAATTACGCAAAATCCTAGGATATTCTTCAATCACTCACATAGGCTGAATAATAAGAACACTAGTATATAACCCAACTATCACAATTCTTTACTTCACCATAGACATCATCCTAACAACTACCATATTCCTGACCCTCAACCTAAACTCAAACACCACCACCCTCATACTATCCCACACCTGAAACAAATCAACCTGTCTAGCACCACTAAGAGCATCCACCCTCCTATCCCTAGGGGGCTTACCCCCTCTAACCGGCTTCCTACCTACATGAATTACCGTTCAAGAACTCACAATAAACAATCACTTTCTCATCCCCTCTATCATAATTATCAGAACTCTGCTTAACCTGTATTTCTCTATACGCCTAATCTATACCATCTCCCTAACACTATTTCCTACATCCAACAACACAAAAATAATATGGCAATTCGAAAACACAAAACCTACACTCCTTATTCCCCCACTCGTCATTGCCTCTACCCTTTTACTACCAACCTCCGCCCTAATTTTGGCTATCCACTAGAAATTTAGGTTAAACAAGACCAAGAGCCTTCAAAGCCCTTAGTAAGTAAAAATACTTAATTTCTGAAGTACATAAGGACTGCAAACACCTACTCTGCATCAATTGAACGCAAATCAATTCCTTTAATTAAGCTAAGCCCTCACTAGATCAACGGGACTCGAACCCACAAAAATTTAGTGAACAGCTAAATACCCTAATCAACTGGCTTTGATCCACTTCTCCCGCCGCAGGGAAAAAAGGCGGGAGAAGCCCCGGCAGAAACTTTTAAAGCTGCTCCTTTGAACTTGCAATTCAATGTGAAAATCACCTCCGGGCTGGTCAAAGGAGGACTAGACCCCTGTCTTTAGGTTTACAGCCTAATGCTTACTCAGCCACTTTACCCTTCCCTTCTCTCTATCTCTACCTATGCTCATCAACCGTTGACTCTTTTCAACAAACCATAAGGACATTGGGACTCTATACCTACTATTTGGTGCATGAGCTGGAATCATAGGTACAGCTCTAAGCCTTCTTCTTCGAGCTGAACTAGGTCAACCCGGCAATCTACTAGGTAACGACCATATTTACAACGTTATTGTAACGGCCCATGCATTCATCATAATTTTATCCTTATCATTGCCCATGGACTCACCTCCTCCATCTATTTCTGCCTAGCTAACTCAAACTATGAACGTACCCACAGCCGTATCCTACTACTGTCCCGAGGACTTCAAACCCTACTCCCATTAATAACCTTTTGATGGTTCACAGCAAACCTTACTAATCTTGCCCTACCCCCCACTATCAACCTACTAGGTGAGCTCTTTGTAATCGCAGCCTCATTTTCCTGATCCCATATGACTATTGTACTAACAGGACTCAACATACTAATTACAGCCCTCTACTCTCTCCACATGTTCATCACAATGCAGCGAGGAACACTTACACATCATATAATCAACATAAAACCCCCCTTCACACGAGAAAATACGTTCGTATTTATACACCTCGCTCCAATCATTCTTCTATCCCTCAACCCCAATATCATTCTAGGGTTTGCTCCCTGTAAATATAGTTTAATCAAAACATTAGATTGTGAACCTAACTATGGAAGCTTATCACTTCTTATTTACCGAGAAAACCTGCAAGGACTGCTAATCCATGCCTCCGTACTTAAAATTACGGCTTTCTCAACTTTTAAAGGATAACTAACAGCTATCCATTGGCCTTAGGAGCCAAAAACATTGGTGCAACTCCAAATAAAAGTAACAATCATGTGTACCCCTGTTATAACAACAACCCTCGCCTCCCTAACTCTTCCAATTTTTGCCACCCTCATCAACCCTGACAAAACACGCTCATATCCAAATTATGTAAAAACAACTGTAACATATGCTTTTATTACTAGCCTTCTTCCAACACCTTTCTACATTTTCTTCAACCAAGAAACAACCATGTGAAGTTGACATTGAATAGCAGCCCAGACATTAGATCTAACACTAAGCTTTAAACTAGATTACTTTTCCATAATATTTATTCCAATCGCACTGTTCATCACCTGATCCATTATAGAATCCTCGCTGTGGTACATAAGCTCAGATCCAAACATTAACCAACTCTTCAAATATCTCCTTATCTTCCTCGCTGCCATACTAATTCCAGTTACTGCTAACAACCTTTTCCAACTCTTCATCGGTTGGGAAGGCGTAGGAATTATGTCCTTCCTCCTAATTAGCTGATGACACGCTCGAGCGGACGCCAACACAGCAGCCATCCAAGCAGTCCTATACAACCGTATTGGCGACATTGGTCTTATCCTAGCTATGACACGATTCCTCCTGCATTACAACTCATGAGGCTTCCAACAGATATTAGCCCTAAACTCCAACTCAAACCTCCTTCCACTAATAGGCCTTCTCCTAGCAGCAACAGGAAAATCAGCCCAATCTGGCCTTCACCCCTGACTGCCCTCTGCCATAGAAGGCCCAACTCCAGTCTCAGCTCTACTTCACTCCAGCACCATAGTTGTTGCCGGAGTATTCCTACTCACCCGTTTCCACCCTTTAATAGAAAACTATACACTAATCCGAAACCTCACATTATGCCTGGGAGCCATTACTACTCTATTCACAGCCATCTGTGCCCTCGCACAAAACGATATTTAAAAAATCGTGGCCTTCTCTACCTCAAGTCAACTAGGCCTAATAATAGTCACCATTGGTATTAACCAACCATACCTAGCATTCCTACACATCTGCACCCATGCCTTCTTCAAAGCTATACTTTTTATGTGCTCCGGATCCATTATTCATAACCTGAACAACGAACAGGACATTCGAAAAATAGGAGGTCTGTTTAAAACACTGCCCCTCACCCCAACTTCCCTAGTTATTGGCAACCTAGCACTCACAGGAATGCCTTTCCTCACAGGCTTCTACTCCAAAGATCTCATTATCGAAGCCACAAATACGTCGTATACCAACGCCTGAGCCCTATTTATCACTCTCATCGCCACCTCCCTAACAAGCGCCTACAGTACTCGAACCATTCTCCTTACCCTAACAGGACAACCCCGCTTCCCAGCCCTAATAAACATCAACGAAAACAACCCCGCCCTACTAAACCCAATTAAATAGGCAGTATAACCACGGGATTCCTTATCACCAGTAATATCCCCCCTACCTCACTCCCCCAGCCAACAACACCCTTCTATCTCAAACTCTCAGCCCTAGACGCAACTGCTCTCGGTTTCCTAACAGCCCTAGACCTCGCCCTTATAACCAACAAACTAAAAGTGAAAAACCCATCACAAATACTCAAATTCTCCAACATACTAGGATACTTCCCCACCACGGTTCACCGTATGATCCCCTAGCAAAACCTACTTATAAGTCAAAACTTAGCCCTCCTCTTATTAGACTCAACATGGCTAGAAAAATCTATACCCGAAATAATCTCACAAACACATATTACCGCTTCCACAACTGTAACCACCCAGAGAGGCATAATCAAACTCTACTTCCTCTCTTTCCTCATCCCCCCTATCCTGACCCTACTTCTAATAATATAACCTATTACCCCGAGTAATCTCAATCACAATGTATACACCAACAAACAATGTTCAACCAGCAACCACCGCTAACCAACGCCCGTAATCATACAAGGCACCCGCACCAATACAGTCACCTCGAATTAACCCCGACCCCTCCCCCTCAAAAATCACCCAGTTACCCATATTATTGAAATTAACCACCACCACTTCTTCATCCAAACTTAAAACCCATAAAACCAGCCCTACCTCCATCATTAATCCTACCAAAGGACCCCCTAGAACCTCAAGCCCTGAGCCCCATGTCTCAGGATACTCTTCAATGGCCATTGCTGTAGTATAACCAAAGACAACTATTATACCCCCCAGATAAACTAAAAATATCATTAAACCCATATAAGCACCCCTCCCCAATTGAAAATAATCACACAACCAATCACACCACTAACAATTAACGCTAAACCCCCATAAATAGGAGAGGGCTTAGGAGAAAAACCTACAAACCCCATAACCAATAATACACTTAATGTCAATAAAACGTATGTCATTGCTTCCATATGGACTCCAACCATAACCAATGATACGAAAAACCATCGTTGTACCTCAACCACAAAAGCACCCATGATTCCACTACGCAAATCCAACCCAATCCTAAACATCATCAACCACTCCCCCCACCCCACTCCCCACTTCCGGGGCTTCTCCGGCCCCGCCCATACCCAGGCCACAGTGACCTGGGCCCTGTGGGTCCCGGCTTCCGAGGGCGGGCTTGCCCTGGGCTCCTCCGGCCTTCCTGAAGGGGTGGAGCCTGTGGGCCTTTATAAGGGCCGCTGGCCGGCTGGGCCGGCCTCCTGGCCGGACCTGCTCGCCGTGCACAGGCCGACTGAGGGGCACTGGAGCCCGCCGGCCTCTCTCTGCCCGTGTCTGTCCGCGAAATTCCGGCCAGGTCTCCCCGCGATGGCTCTCCCGACACCCGGCGACGGCGCCCTCCCGGCGGGAGCCCGAGGACGAGGACGGCGAAGGAGACTCGTTTGGACCCCGAGCCAGAGGGAGGCCCTGCGAGCCTGCTTTGAGCGGAACCCGTACCCGGGCATCGCCACCAGGGAAGAGCTGGCCCAGGCCATCGGCATTCCGGAGCCCAGGGTCCAGATTTGGTTTCAGAACGAGAGATCGCGCCAGCTGAGGCAGCACCGGCGGGAATCTCGGCCCTGGCCCGGGAAACGCGGCCCGCAAGAAGGCAGGCGAAAGCGGACCGCCGTCACCCGGTCCCAGACCGCCCTGCTCCTGCGAGCCTTCCAGCAGGATCGCTTTCCAGGCATCGCCACCCGGGAAGAACTGGCCAGAGAGACGGGCCTCCCGGAGTCCCGGATTCAGATTTGGTTTCAGAACCGGAGGGCCAGGCACCCAGGCCAGGGTGGCGGGGCACCGGCGCACGCAGGCGGCCCGGGCGACGCGGCCCCCGGCGGGTGTCCCCCCGCTCCCTCGCCGGTCGCCTTCACCCACACCGGGGCGTGGGCAACGGGGCTTCCCGCCCCCCACGTGCCCTGCGCGCCCTGGACTCTCCCACCGGGGGCTTTCGTGGGCCAGGGAGCAGGGGCCGTCGCCCCGCTGCAGCCCAGCCAGGCTGCGCAGGCAGCAGGGATCTCCCATCCCGCCCCGGCAGGCGGGGATTGGGATTTTTCCTACGCTGCCCTGGCGACTCCGGAAGGGGCGCTCTCCCACCCTCAGACTCCCCGGGGGTGGCCTCCGCGCCCGAGCCAATGGCGGGGGGATCGGGACCCGCAGCACCACAGCCTGCCGGGCCCTTGCTCGGTGGGACAGCCTGGGCCCGCTGGAGCTGAGCCGCAGGGCCAGGGTGTGCTGGCGCCGCCCACGTCCCAGGGGAGTCCGTGGTGGGGCTGGGGCCAGGGGCCCCAGGTCGCCGGGGCGGCGTGGGAGCCCCAAGTCGGGGCAGCTCCACCTCCGGGGCCCGCGCCCCCGGAGGCCTCCGCGGGGCAGGAGCAGATGCAAGCCATCCGGGCGCCCTCCCCGCCGCTCCAGGAGCCTGGGCGCTCGTCTGCACTCCCCTGCAGCCTGCTGGATGAGCTCCTGGAGACCCCCGAGTTTCTGCAGCAGGGGCAACCTTTGCTAGAAACGGAGGCCCCGACGGAGCTGCAGGACGTGGGAGAGCCCGCTTTGCTGGAACCGCTACTCCTCAGCGACGAGGAGTACCGGGCTCTGCTGGAGGAGCTTTAGGACGCGGGGTTGGGGACGGGATCGGGGGCGGGGCGGTGGCCTCCCTTTCGCGGTGAGCACCTGGCTCGGTGTGGAGAGGCCTGTTTTCCCTCCGGGCTGACCAGCCTGGCGTTCCTGCCTTCCCGGTCTGGGCGCGGCGGCGGCGGCCGGAGACTCCACACCGAGGAGAACTGAGCATCCATCCCGGGGATTCCAGAGCCGGCCCAGGTTCCCGGAGGGGGACCGTCTACTGCGCATGCGCGGCCGTGCGGGCAGCGGCCAAGGCTCTGGGAGCAGCCCCGGCAGAGCTCTCACGCTTTTCCACCACCCGACCCCCGCTTGATCCCCCACCCCACTGCCCAACACAGCGCGCGCGCGCGCGCGCCCGCGCACACGCACACACACCCCAAGACACCCACACAACCACACACCCACACACCCAAACACACCACCCCCACCCCCACCCCCACCCCCACCCCCACCCCCACCCCCACCACCACCGAAAGCACCACCACCGTGTTCTGCACTGGGCTGCCCTTGCCATAAAACTAGGAATAGCCCCCTTCCACTTTTGAGTCCCGGAAGTTACCCAAGGAACATCCCTAACTTCTGGCCTACTCCTCCTTACATGGCAAATACTAGCCCCCATCTCAATCATATACCAAATTCACCCATCAATCAACACCCATATCCTCCTAACTCTCTCTACCCTATCTATCACAGTAGGCAGCTGAGGAGGTCTCAACCAAACACAATTACGCAAAATCCTAGGATATTCTTCAATCACTCACATAGGCTGAATAATAAGAACACTAGTATATAACCCAACTATCACAATTCTTTACTTCACCATAGACATCATCCTAACAACTACCATATTCCTGACCCTCAACCTAAACTCAAACACCACCACCCTCATACTATCCCACACCTGAAACAAATCAACCTGTCTAGCACCACTAAGAGCATCCACCCTCCTATCCCTAGGGGGCTTACCCCCTCTAACCGGCTTCCTACCTACATGAATTACCGTTCAAGAACTCACAATAAACAATCACTTTCTCATCCCCTCTATCATAATTATCAGAACTCTGCTTAACCTGTATTTCTCTATACGCCTAATCTATACCATCTCCCTAACACTATTTCCTACATCCAACAACACAAAAATAATATGGCAATTCGAAAACACAAAACCTACACTCCTTATTCCCCCACTCGTCATTGCCTCTACCCTTTTACTACCAACCTCCGCCCTAATTTTGGCTATCCACTAGAAATTTAGGTTAAACAAGACCAAGAGCCTTCAAAGCCCTTAGTAAGTAAAAATACTTAATTTCTGAAGTACATAAGGACTGCAAACACCTACTCTGCATCAATTGAACGCAAATCAATTCCTTTAATTAAGCTAAGCCCTCACTAGATCAACGGGACTCGAACCCACAAAAATTTAGTGAACAGCTAAATACCCTAATCAACTGGCTTTGATCCACTTCTCCCGCCGCAGGGAAAAAAGGCGGGAGAAGCCCCGGCAGAAACTTTTAAAGCTGCTCCTTTGAACTTGCAATTCAATGTGAAAATCACCTCCGGGCTGGTCAAAGGAGGACTAGACCCCTGTCTTTAGGTTTACAGCCTAATGCTTACTCAGCCACTTTACCCTTCCCTTCTCTCTATCTCTACCTATGCTCATCAACCGTTGACTCTTTTCAACAAACCATAAGGACATTGGGACTCTATACCTACTATTTGGTGCATGAGCTGGAATCATAGGTACAGCTCTAAGCCTTCTTCTTCGAGCTGAACTAGGTCAACCCGGCAATCTACTAGGTAACGACCATATTTACAACGTTATTGTAACGGCCCATGCATTCATCATAATTTTATCCTTATCATTGCCCATGGACTCACCTCCTCCATCTATTTCTGCCTAGCTAACTCAAACTATGAACGTACCCACAGCCGTATCCTACTACTGTCCCGAGGACTTCAAACCCTACTCCCATTAATAACCTTTTGATGGTTCACAGCAAACCTTACTAATCTTGCCCTACCCCCCACTATCAACCTACTAGGTGAGCTCTTTGTAATCGCAGCCTCATTTTCCTGATCCCATATGACTATTGTACTAACAGGACTCAACATACTAATTACAGCCCTCTACTCTCTCCACATGTTCATCACAATGCAGCGAGGAACACTTACACATCATATAATCAACATAAAACCCCCCTTCACACGAGAAAATACGTTCGTATTTATACACCTCGCTCCAATCATTCTTCTATCCCTCAACCCCAATATCATTCTAGGGTTTGCTCCCTGTAAATATAGTTTAATCAAAACATTAGATTGTGAACCTAACTATGGAAGCTTATCACTTCTTATTTACCGAGAAAACCTGCAAGGACTGCTAATCCATGCCTCCGTACTTAAAATTACGGCTTTCTCAACTTTTAAAGGATAACTAACAGCTATCCATTGGCCTTAGGAGCCAAAAACATTGGTGCAACTCCAAATAAAAGTAACAATCATGTGTACCCCTGTTATAACAACAACCCTCGCCTCCCTAACTCTTCCAATTTTTGCCACCCTCATCAACCCTGACAAAACACGCTCATATCCAAATTATGTAAAAACAACTGTAACATATGCTTTTATTACTAGCCTTCTTCCAACACCTTTCTACATTTTCTTCAACCAAGAAACAACCATGTGAAGTTGACATTGAATAGCAGCCCAGACATTAGATCTAACACTAAGCTTTAAACTAGATTACTTTTCCATAATATTTATTCCAATCGCACTGTTCATCACCTGATCCATTATAGAATCCTCGCTGTGGTACATAAGCTCAGATCCAAACATTAACCAACTCTTCAAATATCTCCTTATCTTCCTCGCTGCCATACTAATTCCAGTTACTGCTAACAACCTTTTCCAACTCTTCATCGGTTGGGAAGGCGTAGGAATTATGTCCTTCCTCCTAATTAGCTGATGACACGCTCGAGCGGACGCCAACACAGCAGCCATCCAAGCAGTCCTATACAACCGTATTGGCGACATTGGTCTTATCCTAGCTATGACACGATTCCTCCTGCATTACAACTCATGAGGCTTCCAACAGATATTAGCCCTAAACTCCAACTCAAACCTCCTTCCACTAATAGGCCTTCTCCTAGCAGCAACAGGAAAATCAGCCCAATCTGGCCTTCACCCCTGACTGCCCTCTGCCATAGAAGGCCCAACTCCAGTCTCAGCTCTACTTCACTCCAGCACCATAGTTGTTGCCGGAGTATTCCTACTCACCCGTTTCCACCCTTTAATAGAAAACTATACACTAATCCGAAACCTCACATTATGCCTGGGAGCCATTACTACTCTATTCACAGCCATCTGTGCCCTCGCACAAAACGATATTTAAAAAATCGTGGCCTTCTCTACCTCAAGTCAACTAGGCCTAATAATAGTCACCATTGGTATTAACCAACCATACCTAGCATTCCTACACATCTGCACCCATGCCTTCTTCAAAGCTATACTTTTTATGTGCTCCGGATCCATTATTCATAACCTGAACAACGAACAGGACATTCGAAAAATAGGAGGTCTGTTTAAAACACTGCCCCTCACCCCAACTTCCCTAGTTATTGGCAACCTAGCACTCACAGGAATGCCTTTCCTCACAGGCTTCTACTCCAAAGATCTCATTATCGAAGCCACAAATACGTCGTATACCAACGCCTGAGCCCTATTTATCACTCTCATCGCCACCTCCCTAACAAGCGCCTACAGTACTCGAACCATTCTCCTTACCCTAACAGGACAACCCCGCTTCCCAGCCCTAATAAACATCAACGAAAACAACCCCGCCCTACTAAACCCAATTAAATAGGCAGTATAACCACGGGATTCCTTATCACCAGTAATATCCCCCCTACCTCACTCCCCCAGCCAACAACACCCTTCTATCTCAAACTCTCAGCCCTAGACGCAACTGCTCTCGGTTTCCTAACAGCCCTAGACCTCGCCCTTATAACCAACAAACTAAAAGTGAAAAACCCATCACAAATACTCAAATTCTCCAACATACTAGGATACTTCCCCACCACGGTTCACCGTATGATCCCCTAGCAAAACCTACTTATAAGTCAAAACTTAGCCCTCCTCTTATTAGACTCAACATGGCTAGAAAAATCTATACCCGAAATAATCTCACAAACACATATTACCGCTTCCACAACTGTAACCACCCAGAGAGGCATAATCAAACTCTACTTCCTCTCTTTCCTCATCCCCCCTATCCTGACCCTACTTCTAATAATATAACCTATTACCCCGAGTAATCTCAATCACAATGTATACACCAACAAACAATGTTCAACCAGCAACCACCGCTAACCAACGCCCGTAATCATACAAGGCACCCGCACCAATACAGTCACCTCGAATTAACCCCGACCCCTCCCCCTCAAAAATCACCCAGTTACCCATATTATTGAAATTAACCACCACCACTTCTTCATCCAAACTTAAAACCCATAAAACCAGCCCTACCTCCATCATTAATCCTACCAAAGGACCCCCTAGAACCTCAAGCCCTGAGCCCCATGTCTCAGGATACTCTTCAATGGCCATTGCTGTAGTATAACCAAAGACAACTATTATACCCCCCAGATAAACTAAAAATATCATTAAACCCATATAAGCACCCCTCCCCAATTGAAAATAATCACACAACCAATCACACCACTAACAATTAACGCTAAACCCCCATAAATAGGAGAGGGCTTAGGAGAAAAACCTACAAACCCCATAACCAATAATACACTTAATGTCAATAAAACGTATGTCATTGCTTCCATATGGACTCCAACCATAACCAATGATACGAAAAACCATCGTTGTACCTCAACCACAAAAGCACCCATGATTCCACTACGCAAATCCAACCCAATCCTAAACATCATCAACCACTCCCCCCACCCCACTCCCCACTTCCGGGGCTTCTCCGGCCCCGCCCATACCCAGGCCACAGTGACCTGGGCCCTGTGGGTCCCGGCTTCCGAGGGCGGGCTTGCCCTGGGCTCCTCCGGCCTTCCTGAAGGGGTGGAGCCTGTGGGCCTTTATAAGGGCCGCTGGCCGGCTGGGCCGGCCTCCTGGCCGGACCTGCTCGCCGTGCACGGGCCGACTGAGGGGCACTGGAGCCCGCCGGCCTCTCTCTGCCCGTGTCTGTCCGCGAAATTCCGGCCAGGTCTCCCCGCGATGGCTCTCCCGACACCCGGCGACGGCGCCCTCCCGGCGGGAGCCCGAGGACGAGGACGGCGAAGGAGACTCGTTTGGACCCCGAGCCAGAGGGAGGCCCTGCGAGCCTGCTTTGAGCGGAACCCGTACCCGGGCATCGCCACCAGGGAAGAGCTGGCCCAGGCCATCGGCATTCCGGAGCCCAGGGTCCAGATTTGGTTTCAGAACGAGAGATCGCGCCAGCTGAGGCAGCACCGGCGGGAATCTCGGCCCTGGCCCGGGAAACGCGGCCCGCAAGAAGGCAGGCGAAAGCGGACCGCCGTCACCCGGTCCCAGACCGCCCTGCTCCTGCGAGCCTTCCAGCAGGATCGCTTTCCAGGCATCGCCACCCGGGAAGAACTGGCCAGAGAGACGGGCCTCCCGGAGTCCCGGATTCAGATTTGGTTTCAGAACCGGAGGGCCAGGCACCCAGGCCAGGGTGGCGGGGCACCGGCGCACGCAGGCGGCCCGGGCGACGCGGCCCCCGGCGGGTGTCCCCCCGCTCCCTCGCCGGTCGCCTTCACCCACACCGGGGCGTGGGCAACGGGGCTTCCCGCCCCCCACGTGCCCTGCGCGCCCTGGACTCTCCCACCGGGGGCTTTCGTGGGCCAGGGAGCAGGGGCCGTCGCCCCGCTGCAGCCCAGCCAGGCTGCGCAGGCAGCAGGGATCTCCCATCCCGCCCCGGCAGGCGGGGATTGGGATTTTTCCTACGCTGCCCTGGCGACTCCGGAAGGGGCGCTCTCCCACCCTCAGACTCCCCGGGGGTGGCCTCCGCGCCCGAGCCAATGGCGGGGGGATCGGGACCCGCAGCACCACAGCCTGCCGGGCCCTTGCTCGGTGGGACAGCCTGGGCCCGCTGGAGCTGAGCCGCAGGGCCAGGGTGTGCTGGCGCCGCCCACGTCCCAGGGGAGTCCGTGGTGGGGCTGGGGCCAGGGGCCCCAGGTCGCCGGGGCGGCGTGGGAGCCCCAAGTCGGGGCAGCTCCACCTCCGGGGCCCGCGCCCCCGGAGGCCTCCGCGGGGCAGGAGCAGATGCAAGCCATCCGGGCGCCCTCCCCGCCGCTCCAGGAGCCTGGGCGCTCGTCTGCACTCCCCTGCAGCCTGCTGGATGAGCTCCTGGAGACCCCCGAGTTTCTGCAGCAGGGGCAACCTTTGCTAGAAACGGAGGCCCCGACGGAGCTGCAGGACGTGGGAGAGCCCGCTTTGCTGGAACCGCTACTCCTCAGCGACGAGGAGTACCGGGCTCTGCTGGAGGAGCTTTAGGACGCGGGGTTGGGGACGGGATCGGGGGCGGGGCGGTGGCCTCCCTTTCGCGGTGAGCACCTGGCTCGGTGTGGAGAGGCCTGTTTTCCCTCCGGGCTGACCAGCCTGGCGTTCCTGCCTTCCCGGTCTGGGCGCGGCGGCGGCGGCCGGAGACTCCACACCGAGGAGAACTGAGCATCCATCCCGGGGATTCCAGAGCCGGCCCAGGTTCCCGGAGGGGGACCGTCTACTGCGCATGCGCGGCCGTGCGGGCAGCGGCCAAGGCTCTGGGAGCAGCCCCGGCAGAGCTCTCACGCTTTTCCACCACCCGACCCCCGCTTGATCCCCCACCCCACTGCCCAACACAGCGCGCGCGCGCGCGCCCGCGCACACGCACACACACCCCAAGACACCCACACAACCACACACCCACACACCCAAACACACCACCCCCACCCCCACCCCCACCCCCACCCCCACCCCCACCCCCACCACCACCGAAAGCACCACCACCGTGTTCTGCACTGGGCTGCCCTTGCCATAAAACTAGGAATAGCCCCCTTCCACTTTTGAGTCCCGGAAGTTACCCAAGGAACATCCCTAACTTCTGGCCTACTCCTCCTTACATGGCAAATACTAGCCCCCATCTCAATCATATACCAAATTCACCCATCAATCAACACCCATATCCTCCTAACTCTCTCTACCCTATCTATCACAGTAGGCAGCTGAGGAGGTCTCAACCAAACACAATTACGCAAAATCCTAGGATATTCTTCAATCACTCACATAGGCTGAATAATAAGAACACTAGTATATAACCCAACTATCACAATTCTTTACTTCACCATAGACATCATCCTAACAACTACCATATTCCTGACCCTCAACCTAAACTCAAACACCACCACCCTCATACTATCCCACACCTGAAACAAATCAACCTGTCTAGCACCACTAAGAGCATCCACCCTCCTATCCCTAGGGGGCTTACCCCCTCTAACCGGCTTCCTACCTACATGAATTACCGTTCAAGAACTCACAATAAACAATCACTTTCTCATCCCCTCTATCATAATTATCAGAACTCTGCTTAACCTGTATTTCTCTATACGCCTAATCTATACCATCTCCCTAACACTATTTCCTACATCCAACAACACAAAAATAATATGGCAATTCGAAAACACAAAACCTACACTCCTTATTCCCCCACTCGTCATTGCCTCTACCCTTTTACTACCAACCTCCGCCCTAATTTTGGCTATCCACTAGAAATTTAGGTTAAACAAGACCAAGAGCCTTCAAAGCCCTTAGTAAGTAAAAATACTTAATTTCTGAAGTACATAAGGACTGCAAACACCTACTCTGCATCAATTGAACGCAAATCAATTCCTTTAATTAAGCTAAGCCCTCACTAGATCAACGGGACTCGAACCCACAAAAATTTAGTGAACAGCTAAATACCCTAATCAACTGGCTTTGATCCACTTCTCCCGCCGCAGGGAAAAAAGGCGGGAGAAGCCCCGGCAGAAACTTTTAAAGCTGCTCCTTTGAACTTGCAATTCAATGTGAAAATCACCTCCGGGCTGGTCAAAGGAGGACTAGACCCCTGTCTTTAGGTTTACAGCCTAATGCTTACTCAGCCACTTTACCCTTCCCTTCTCTCTATCTCTACCTATGCTCATCAACCGTTGACTCTTTTCAACAAACCATAAGGACATTGGGACTCTATACCTACTATTTGGTGCATGAGCTGGAATCATAGGTACAGCTCTAAGCCTTCTTCTTCGAGCTGAACTAGGTCAACCCGGCAATCTACTAGGTAACGACCATATTTACAACGTTATTGTAACGGCCCATGCATTCATCATAATTTTATCCTTATCATTGCCCATGGACTCACCTCCTCCATCTATTTCTGCCTAGCTAACTCAAACTATGAACGTACCCACAGCCGTATCCTACTACTGTCCCGAGGACTTCAAACCCTACTCCCATTAATAACCTTTTGATGGTTCACAGCAAACCTTACTAATCTTGCCCTACCCCCCACTATCAACCTACTAGGTGAGCTCTTTGTAATCGCAGCCTCATTTTCCTGATCCCATATGACTATTGTACTAACAGGACTCAACATACTAATTACAGCCCTCTACTCTCTCCACATGTTCATCACAATGCAGCGAGGAACACTTACACATCATATAATCAACATAAAACCCCCCTTCACACGAGAAAATACGTTCGTATTTATACACCTCGCTCCAATCATTCTTCTATCCCTCAACCCCAATATCATTCTAGGGTTTGCTCCCTGTAAATATAGTTTAATCAAAACATTAGATTGTGAACCTAACTATGGAAGCTTATCACTTCTTATTTACCGAGAAAACCTGCAAGGACTGCTAATCCATGCCTCCGTACTTAAAATTACGGCTTTCTCAACTTTTAAAGGATAACTAACAGCTATCCATTGGCCTTAGGAGCCAAAAACATTGGTGCAACTCCAAATAAAAGTAACAATCATGTGTACCCCTGTTATAACAACAACCCTCGCCTCCCTAACTCTTCCAATTTTTGCCACCCTCATCAACCCTGACAAAACACGCTCATATCCAAATTATGTAAAAACAACTGTAACATATGCTTTTATTACTAGCCTTCTTCCAACACCTTTCTACATTTTCTTCAACCAAGAAACAACCATGTGAAGTTGACATTGAATAGCAGCCCAGACATTAGATCTAACACTAAGCTTTAAACTAGATTACTTTTCCATAATATTTATTCCAATCGCACTGTTCATCACCTGATCCATTATAGAATCCTCGCTGTGGTACATAAGCTCAGATCCAAACATTAACCAACTCTTCAAATATCTCCTTATCTTCCTCGCTGCCATACTAATTCCAGTTACTGCTAACAACCTTTTCCAACTCTTCATCGGTTGGGAAGGCGTAGGAATTATGTCCTTCCTCCTAATTAGCTGATGACACGCTCGAGCGGACGCCAACACAGCAGCCATCCAAGCAGTCCTATACAACCGTATTGGCGACATTGGTCTTATCCTAGCTATGACACGATTCCTCCTGCATTACAACTCATGAGGCTTCCAACAGATATTAGCCCTAAACTCCAACTCAAACCTCCTTCCACTAATAGGCCTTCTCCTAGCAGCAACAGGAAAATCAGCCCAATCTGGCCTTCACCCCTGACTGCCCTCTGCCATAGAAGGCCCAACTCCAGTCTCAGCTCTACTTCACTCCAGCACCATAGTTGTTGCCGGAGTATTCCTACTCACCCGTTTCCACCCTTTAATAGAAAACTATACACTAATCCGAAACCTCACATTATGCCTGGGAGCCATTACTACTCTATTCACAGCCATCTGTGCCCTCGCACAAAACGATATTTAAAAAATCGTGGCCTTCTCTACCTCAAGTCAACTAGGCCTAATAATAGTCACCATTGGTATTAACCAACCATACCTAGCATTCCTACACATCTGCACCCATGCCTTCTTCAAAGCTATACTTTTTATGTGCTCCGGATCCATTATTCATAACCTGAACAACGAACAGGACATTCGAAAAATAGGAGGTCTGTTTAAAACACTGCCCCTCACCCCAACTTCCCTAGTTATTGGCAACCTAGCACTCACAGGAATGCCTTTCCTCACAGGCTTCTACTCCAAAGATCTCATTATCGAAGCCACAAATACGTCGTATACCAACGCCTGAGCCCTATTTATCACTCTCATCGCCACCTCCCTAACAAGCGCCTACAGTACTCGAACCATTCTCCTTACCCTAACAGGACAACCCCGCTTCCCAGCCCTAATAAACATCAACGAAAACAACCCCGCCCTACTAAACCCAATTAAATAGGCAGTATAACCACGGGATTCCTTATCACCAGTAATATCCCCCCTACCTCACTCCCCCAGCCAACAACACCCTTCTATCTCAAACTCTCAGCCCTAGACGCAACTGCTCTCGGTTTCCTAACAGCCCTAGACCTCGCCCTTATAACCAACAAACTAAAAGTGAAAAACCCATCACAAATACTCAAATTCTCCAACATACTAGGATACTTCCCCACCACGGTTCACCGTATGATCCCCTAGCAAAACCTACTTATAAGTCAAAACTTAGCCCTCCTCTTATTAGACTCAACATGGCTAGAAAAATCTATACCCGAAATAATCTCACAAACACATATTACCGCTTCCACAACTGTAACCACCCAGAGAGGCATAATCAAACTCTACTTCCTCTCTTTCCTCATCCCCCCTATCCTGACCCTACTTCTAATAATATAACCTATTACCCCGAGTAATCTCAATCACAATGTATACACCAACAAACAATGTTCAACCAGCAACCACCGCTAACCAACGCCCGTAATCATACAAGGCACCCGCACCAATACAGTCACCTCGAATTAACCCCGACCCCTCCCCCTCAAAAATCACCCAGTTACCCATATTATTGAAATTAACCACCACCACTTCTTCATCCAAACTTAAAACCCATAAAACCAGCCCTACCTCCATCATTAATCCTACCAAAGGACCCCCTAGAACCTCAAGCCCTGAGCCCCATGTCTCAGGATACTCTTCAATGGCCATTGCTGTAGTATAACCAAAGACAACTATTATACCCCCCAGATAAACTAAAAATATCATTAAACCCATATAAGCACCCCTCCCCAATTGAAAATAATCACACAACCAATCACACCACTAACAATTAACGCTAAACCCCCATAAATAGGAGAGGGCTTAGGAGAAAAACCTACAAACCCCATAACCAATAATACACTTAATGTCAATAAAACGTATGTCATTGCTTCCATATGGACTCCAACCATAACCAATGATACGAAAAACCATCGTTGTACCTCAACCACAAAAGCACCCATGATTCCACTACGCAAATCCAACCCAATCCTAAACATCATCAACCACTCCCCCCACCCCACTCCCCACTTCCGGGGCTTCTCCGGCCCCGCCCATACCCAGGCCACAGTGACCTGGGCCCTGTGGGTCCCGGCTTCCGAGGGCGGGCTTGCCCTGGGCTCCTCCGGCCTTCCTGAAGGGGTGGAGCCTGTGGGCCTTTATAAGGGCCGCTGGCCGGCTGGGCCGGCCTCCTGGCCGGACCTGCTCGCCGTGCACGGGCCGACTGAGGGGCACTGGAGCCCGCCGGCCTCTCTCTGCCCGTGTCTGTCCGCGAAATTCCGGCCAGGTCTCCCCGCGATGGCTCTCCCGACACCCGGCGACGGCGCCCTCCCGGCGGGAGCCCGAGGACGAGGACGGCGAAGGAGACTCGTTTGGACCCCGAGCCAGAGGGAGGCCCTGCGAGCCTGCTTTGAGCGGAACCCGTACCCGGGCATCGCCACCAGGGAAGAGCTGGCCCAGGCCATCGGCATTCCGGAGCCCAGGGTCCAGATTTGGTTTCAGAACGAGAGATCGCGCCAGCTGAGGCAGCACCGGCGGGAATCTCGGCCCTGGCCCGGGAAACGCGGCCCGCAAGAAGGCAGGCGAAAGCGGACCGCCGTCACCCGGTCCCAGACCGCCCTGCTCCTGCGAGCCTTCCAGCAGGATCGCTTTCCAGGCATCGCCACCCGGGAAGAACTGGCCAGAGAGACGGGCCTCCCGGAGTCCCGGATTCAGATTTGGTTTCAGAACCGGAGGGCCAGGCACCCAGGCCAGGGTGGCGGGGCACCGGCGCACGCAGGCGGCCCGGGCGACGCGGCCCCCGGCGGGTGTCCCCCCGCTCCCTCGCCGGTCGCCTTCACCCACACCGGGGCGTGGGCAACGGGGCTTCCCGCCCCCCACGTGCCCTGCGCGCCCTGGACTCTCCCACCGGGGGCTTTCGTGGGCCAGGGAGCAGGGGCCGTCGCCCCGCTGCAGCCCAGCCAGGCTGCGCAGGCAGCAGGGATCTCCCATCCCGCCCCGGCAGGCGGGGATTGGGATTTTTCCTACGCTGCCCTGGCGACTCCGGAAGGGGCGCTCTCCCACCCTCAGACTCCCCGGGGGTGGCCTCCGCGCCCGAGCCAATGGCGGGGGGATCGGGACCCGCAGCACCACAGCCTGCCGGGCCCTTGCTCGGTGGGACAGCCTGGGCCCGCTGGAGCTGAGCCGCAGGGCCAGGGTGTGCTGGCGCCGCCCACGTCCCAGGGGAGTCCGTGGTGGGGCTGGGGCCAGGGGCCCCAGGTCGCCGGGGCGGCGTGGGAGCCCCAAGTCGGGGCAGCTCCACCTCCGGGGCCCGCGCCCCCGGAGGCCTCCGCGGGGCAGGAGCAGATGCAAGCCATCCGGGCGCCCTCCCCGCCGCTCCAGGAGCCTGGGCGCTCGTCTGCACTCCCCTGCAGCCTGCTGGATGAGCTCCTGGAGACCCCCGAGTTTCTGCAGCAGGGGCAACCTTTGCTAGAAACGGAGGCCCCGACGGAGCTGCAGGACGTGGGAGAGCCCGCTTTGCTGGAACCGCTACTCCTCAGCGACGAGGAGTACCGGGCTCTGCTGGAGGAGCTTTAGGACGCGGGGTTGGGGACGGGATCGGGGGCGGGGCGGTGGCCTCCCTTTCGCGGTGAGCACCTGGCTCGGTGTGGAGAGGCCTGTTTTCCCTCCGGGCTGACCAGCCTGGCGTTCCTGCCTTCCCGGTCTGGGCGCGGCGGCGGCGGCCGGAGACTCCACACCGAGGAGAACTGAGCATCCATCCCGGGGATTCCAGAGCCGGCCCAGGTTCCCGGAGGGGGACCGTCTACTGCGCATGCGCGGCCGTGCGGGCAGCGGCCAAGGCTCTGGGAGCAGCCCCGGCAGAGCTCTCACGCTTTTCCACCACCCGACCCCCGCTTGATCCCCCACCCCACTGCCCAACACAGCGCGCGCGCGCGCGCGCCCGCGCACACGCACACACACCCCAAGACACCCACACAACCACACACCCACACACCCAAACACACCACCCCCACCCCCACCCCCACCCCCACCCCCACCCCCACCCCCACCACCACCGAAAGCACCACCACCGTGTTCTGCACTGGGCTGCCCTTGCCATAAAACTAGGAATAGCCCCCTTCCACTTTTGAGTCCCGGAAGTTACCCAAGGAACATCCCTAACTTCTGGCCTACTCCTCCTTACATGGCAAATACTAGCCCCCATCTCAATCATATACCAAATTCACCCATCAATCAACACCCATATCCTCCTAACTCTCTCTACCCTATCTATCACAGTAGGCAGCTGAGGAGGTCTCAACCAAACACAATTACGCAAAATCCTAGGATATTCTTCAATCACTCACATAGGCTGAATAATAAGAACACTAGTATATAACCCAACTATCACAATTCTTTACTTCACCATAGACATCATCCTAACAACTACCATATTCCTGACCCTCAACCTAAACTCAAACACCACCACCCTCATACTATCCCACACCTGAAACAAATCAACCTGTCTAGCACCACTAAGAGCATCCACCCTCCTATCCCTAGGGGGCTTACCCCCTCTAACCGGCTTCCTACCTACATGAATTACCGTTCAAGAACTCACAATAAACAATCACTTTCTCATCCCCTCTATCATAATTATCAGAACTCTGCTTAACCTGTATTTCTCTATACGCCTAATCTATACCATCTCCCTAACACTATTTCCTACATCCAACAACACAAAAATAATATGGCAATTCGAAAACACAAAACCTACACTCCTTATTCCCCCACTCGTCATTGCCTCTACCCTTTTACTACCAACCTCCGCCCTAATTTTGGCTATCCACTAGAAATTTAGGTTAAACAAGACCAAGAGCCTTCAAAGCCCTTAGTAAGTAAAAATACTTAATTTCTGAAGTACATAAGGACTGCAAACACCTACTCTGCATCAATTGAACGCAAATCAATTCCTTTAATTAAGCTAAGCCCTCACTAGATCAACGGGACTCGAACCCACAAAAATTTAGTGAACAGCTAAATACCCTAATCAACTGGCTTTGATCCACTTCTCCCGCCGCAGGGAAAAAAGGCGGGAGAAGCCCCGGCAGAAACTTTTAAAGCTGCTCCTTTGAACTTGCAATTCAATGTGAAAATCACCTCCGGGCTGGTCAAAGGAGGACTAGACCCCTGTCTTTAGGTTTACAGCCTAATGCTTACTCAGCCACTTTACCCTTCCCTTCTCTCTATCTCTACCTATGCTCATCAACCGTTGACTCTTTTCAACAAACCATAAGGACATTGGGACTCTATACCTACTATTTGGTGCATGAGCTGGAATCATAGGTACAGCTCTAAGCCTTCTTCTTCGAGCTGAACTAGGTCAACCCGGCAATCTACTAGGTAACGACCATATTTACAACGTTATTGTAACGGCCCATGCATTCATCATAATTTTATCCTTATCATTGCCCATGGACTCACCTCCTCCATCTATTTCTGCCTAGCTAACTCAAACTATGAACGTACCCACAGCCGTATCCTACTACTGTCCCGAGGACTTCAAACCCTACTCCCATTAATAACCTTTTGATGGTTCACAGCAAACCTTACTAATCTTGCCCTACCCCCCACTATCAACCTACTAGGTGAGCTCTTTGTAATCGCAGCCTCATTTTCCTGATCCCATATGACTATTGTACTAACAGGACTCAACATACTAATTACAGCCCTCTACTCTCTCCACATGTTCATCACAATGCAGCGAGGAACACTTACACATCATATAATCAACATAAAACCCCCCTTCACACGAGAAAATACGTTCGTATTTATACACCTCGCTCCAATCATTCTTCTATCCCTCAACCCCAATATCATTCTAGGGTTTGCTCCCTGTAAATATAGTTTAATCAAAACATTAGATTGTGAACCTAACTATGGAAGCTTATCACTTCTTATTTACCGAGAAAACCTGCAAGGACTGCTAATCCATGCCTCCGTACTTAAAATTACGGCTTTCTCAACTTTTAAAGGATAACTAACAGCTATCCATTGGCCTTAGGAGCCAAAAACATTGGTGCAACTCCAAATAAAAGTAACAATCATGTGTACCCCTGTTATAACAACAACCCTCGCCTCCCTAACTCTTCCAATTTTTGCCACCCTCATCAACCCTGACAAAACACGCTCATATCCAAATTATGTAAAAACAACTGTAACATATGCTTTTATTACTAGCCTTCTTCCAACACCTTTCTACATTTTCTTCAACCAAGAAACAACCATGTGAAGTTGACATTGAATAGCAGCCCAGACATTAGATCTAACACTAAGCTTTAAACTAGATTACTTTTCCATAATATTTATTCCAATCGCACTGTTCATCACCTGATCCATTATAGAATCCTCGCTGTGGTACATAAGCTCAGATCCAAACATTAACCAACTCTTCAAATATCTCCTTATCTTCCTCGCTGCCATACTAATTCCAGTTACTGCTAACAACCTTTTCCAACTCTTCATCGGTTGGGAAGGCGTAGGAATTATGTCCTTCCTCCTAATTAGCTGATGACACGCTCGAGCGGACGCCAACACAGCAGCCATCCAAGCAGTCCTATACAACCGTATTGGCGACATTGGTCTTATCCTAGCTATGACACGATTCCTCCTGCATTACAACTCATGAGGCTTCCAACAGATATTAGCCCTAAACTCCAACTCAAACCTCCTTCCACTAATAGGCCTTCTCCTAGCAGCAACAGGAAAATCAGCCCAATCTGGCCTTCACCCCTGACTGCCCTCTGCCATAGAAGGCCCAACTCCAGTCTCAGCTCTACTTCACTCCAGCACCATAGTTGTTGCCGGAGTATTCCTACTCACCCGTTTCCACCCTTTAATAGAAAACTATACACTAATCCGAAACCTCACATTATGCCTGGGAGCCATTACTACTCTATTCACAGCCATCTGTGCCCTCGCACAAAACGATATTTAAAAAATCGTGGCCTTCTCTACCTCAAGTCAACTAGGCCTAATAATAGTCACCATTGGTATTAACCAACCATACCTAGCATTCCTACACATCTGCACCCATGCCTTCTTCAAAGCTATACTTTTTATGTGCTCCGGATCCATTATTCATAACCTGAACAACGAACAGGACATTCGAAAAATAGGAGGTCTGTTTAAAACACTGCCCCTCACCCCAACTTCCCTAGTTATTGGCAACCTAGCACTCACAGGAATGCCTTTCCTCACAGGCTTCTACTCCAAAGATCTCATTATCGAAGCCACAAATACGTCGTATACCAACGCCTGAGCCCTATTTATCACTCTCATCGCCACCTCCCTAACAAGCGCCTACAGTACTCGAACCATTCTCCTTACCCTAACAGGACAACCCCGCTTCCCAGCCCTAATAAACATCAACGAAAACAACCCCGCCCTACTAAACCCAATTAAATAGGCAGTATAACCACGGGATTCCTTATCACCAGTAATATCCCCCCTACCTCACTCCCCCAGCCAACAACACCCTTCTATCTCAAACTCTCAGCCCTAGACGCAACTGCTCTCGGTTTCCTAACAGCCCTAGACCTCGCCCTTATAACCAACAAACTAAAAGTGAAAAACCCATCACAAATACTCAAATTCTCCAACATACTAGGATACTTCCCCACCACGGTTCACCGTATGATCCCCTAGCAAAACCTACTTATAAGTCAAAACTTAGCCCTCCTCTTATTAGACTCAACATGGCTAGAAAAATCTATACCCGAAATAATCTCACAAACACATATTACCGCTTCCACAACTGTAACCACCCAGAGAGGCATAATCAAACTCTACTTCCTCTCTTTCCTCATCCCCCCTATCCTGACCCTACTTCTAATAATATAACCTATTACCCCGAGTAATCTCAATCACAATGTATACACCAACAAACAATGTTCAACCAGCAACCACCGCTAACCAACGCCCGTAATCATACAAGGCACCCGCACCAATACAGTCACCTCGAATTAACCCCGACCCCTCCCCCTCAAAAATCACCCAGTTACCCATATTATTGAAATTAACCACCACCACTTCTTCATCCAAACTTAAAACCCATAAAACCAGCCCTACCTCCATCATTAATCCTACCAAAGGACCCCCTAGAACCTCAAGCCCTGAGCCCCATGTCTCAGGATACTCTTCAATGGCCATTGCTGTAGTATAACCAAAGACAACTATTATACCCCCCAGATAAACTAAAAATATCATTAAACCCATATAAGCACCCCTCCCCAATTGAAAATAATCACACAACCAATCACACCACTAACAATTAACGCTAAACCCCCATAAATAGGAGAGGGCTTAGGAGAAAAACCTACAAACCCCATAACCAATAATACACTTAATGTCAATAAAACGTATGTCATTGCTTCCATATGGACTCCAACCATAACCAATGATACGAAAAACCATCGTTGTACCTCAACCACAAAAGCACCCATGATTCCACTACGCAAATCCAACCCAATCCTAAACATCATCAACCACTCCCCCCACCCCACTCCCCACTTCCGGGGCTTCTCCGGCCCCGCCCATACCCAGGCCACAGTGACCTGGGCCCTGTGGGTCCCGGCTTCCGAGGGCGGGCTTGCCCTGGGCTCCTCCGGCCTTCCTGAAGGGGTGGAGCCTGTGGGCCTTTATAAGGGCCGCTGGCCGGCTGGGCCGGCCTCCTGGCCGGACCTGCTCGCCGTGCACGGGCCGACTGAGGGGCACTGGAGCCCGCCGGCCTCTCTCTGCCCGTGTCTGTCCGCGAAATTCCGGCCAGGTCTCCCCGCGATGGCTCTCCCGACACCCGGCGACGGCGCCCTCCCGGCGGGAGCCCGAGGACGAGGACGGCGAAGGAGACTCGTTTGGACCCCGAGCCAGAGGGAGGCCCTGCGAGCCTGCTTTGAGCGGAACCCGTACCCGGGCATCGCCACCAGGGAAGAGCTGGCCCAGGCCATCGGCATTCCGGAGCCCAGGGTCCAGATTTGGTTTCAGAACGAGAGATCGCGCCAGCTGAGGCAGCACCGGCGGGAATCTCGGCCCTGGCCCGGGAAACGCGGCCCGCAAGAAGGCAGGCGAAAGCGGACCGCCGTCACCCGGTCCCAGACCGCCCTGCTCCTGCGAGCCTTCCAGCAGGATCGCTTTCCAGGCATCGCCACCCGGGAAGAACTGGCCAGAGAGACGGGCCTCCCGGAGTCCCGGATTCAGATTTGGTTTCAGAACCGGAGGGCCAGGCACCCAGGCCAGGGTGGCGGGGCACCGGCGCACGCAGGCGGCCCGGGCGACGCGGCCCCCGGCGGGTGTCCCCCCGCTCCCTCGCCGGTCGCCTTCACCCACACCGGGGCGTGGGCAACGGGGCTTCCCGCCCCCCACGTGCCCTGCGCGCCCTGGACTCTCCCACCGGGGGCTTTCGTGGGCCAGGGAGCAGGGGCCGTCGCCCCGCTGCAGCCCAGCCAGGCTGCGCAGGCAGCAGGGATCTCCCATCCCGCCCCGGCAGGCGGGGATTGGGATTTTTCCTACGCTGCCCTGGCGACTCCGGAAGGGGCGCTCTCCCACCCTCAGACTCCCCGGGGGTGGCCTCCGCGCCCGAGCCAATGGCGGGGGGATCGGGACCCGCAGCACCACAGCCTGCCGGGCCCTTGCTCGGTGGGACAGCCTGGGCCCGCTGGAGCTGAGCCGCAGGGCCAGGGTGTGCTGGCGCCGCCCACGTCCCAGGGGAGTCCGTGGTGGGGCTGGGGCCAGGGGCCCCAGGTCGCCGGGGCGGCGTGGGAGCCCCAAGTCGGGGCAGCTCCACCTCCGGGGCCCGCGCCCCCGGAGGCCTCCGCGGGGCAGGAGCAGATGCAAGCCATCCGGGCGCCCTCCCCGCCGCTCCAGGAGCCTGGGCGCTCGTCTGCACTCCCCTGCAGCCTGCTGGATGAGCTCCTGGAGACCCCCGAGTTTCTGCAGCAGGGGCAACCTTTGCTAGAAACGGAGGCCCCGACGGAGCTGCAGGACGTGGGAGAGCCCGCTTTGCTGGAACCGCTACTCCTCAGCGACGAGGAGTACCGGGCTCTGCTGGAGGAGCTTTAGGACGCGGGGTTGGGGACGGGATCGGGGGCGGGGCGGTGGCCTCCCTTTCGCGGTGAGCACCTGGCTCGGTGTGGAGAGGCCTGTTTTCCCTCCGGGCTGACCAGCCTGGCGTTCCTGCCTTCCCGGTCTGGGCGCGGCGGCGGCGGCCGGAGACTCCACACCGAGGAGAACTGAGCATCCATCCCGGGGATTCCAGAGCCGGCCCAGGTTCCCGGAGGGGGACCGTCTACTGCGCATGCGCGGCCGTGCGGGCAGCGGCCAAGGCTCTGGGAGCAGCCCCGGCAGAGCTCTCACGCTTTTCCACCACCCGACCCCCGCTTGATCCCCCACCCCACTGCCCAACACAGCGCGCGCGCGCGCGCCCGCGCACACGCACACACACCCCAAGACACCCACACAACCACACACCCACACACCCAAACACACCACCCCCACCCCCACCCCCACCCCCACCCCCACCACCACCGAAAGCACCACCACCGTGTTCTGCACTGGGCTGCCCTTGCCATAAAACTAGGAATAGCCCCCTTCCACTTTTGAGTCCCGGAAGTTACCCAAGGAACATCCCTAACTTCTGGCCTACTCCTCCTTACATGGCAAATACTAGCCCCCATCTCAATCATATACCAAATTCACCCATCAATCAACACCCATATCCTCCTAACTCTCTCTACCCTATCTATCACAGTAGGCAGCTGAGGAGGTCTCAACCAAACACAATTACGCAAAATCCTAGGATATTCTTCAATCACTCACATAGGCTGAATAATAAGAACACTAGTATATAACCCAACTATCACAATTCTTTACTTCACCATAGACATCATCCTAACAACTACCATATTCCTGACCCTCAACCTAAACTCAAACACCACCACCCTCATACTATCCCACACCTGAAACAAATCAACCTGTCTAGCACCACTAAGAGCATCCACCCTCCTATCCCTAGGGGGCTTACCCCCTCTAACCGGCTTCCTACCTACATGAATTACCGTTCAAGAACTCACAATAAACAATCACTTTCTCATCCCCTCTATCATAATTATCAGAACTCTGCTTAACCTGTATTTCTCTATACGCCTAATCTATACCATCTCCCTAACACTATTTCCTACATCCAACAACACAAAAATAATATGGCAATTCGAAAACACAAAACCTACACTCCTTATTCCCCCACTCGTCATTGCCTCTACCCTTTTACTACCAACCTCCGCCCTAATTTTGGCTATCCACTAGAAATTTAGGTTAAACAAGACCAAGAGCCTTCAAAGCCCTTAGTAAGTAAAAATACTTAATTTCTGAAGTACATAAGGACTGCAAACACCTACTCTGCATCAATTGAACGCAAATCAATTCCTTTAATTAAGCTAAGCCCTCACTAGATCAACGGGACTCGAACCCACAAAAATTTAGTGAACAGCTAAATACCCTAATCAACTGGCTTTGATCCACTTCTCCCGCCGCAGGGAAAAAAGGCGGGAGAAGCCCCGGCAGAAACTTTTAAAGCTGCTCCTTTGAACTTGCAATTCAATGTGAAAATCACCTCCGGGCTGGTCAAAGGAGGACTAGACCCCTGTCTTTAGGTTTACAGCCTAATGCTTACTCAGCCACTTTACCCTTCCCTTCTCTCTATCTCTACCTATGCTCATCAACCGTTGACTCTTTTCAACAAACCATAAGGACATTGGGACTCTATACCTACTATTTGGTGCATGAGCTGGAATCATAGGTACAGCTCTAAGCCTTCTTCTTCGAGCTGAACTAGGTCAACCCGGCAATCTACTAGGTAACGACCATATTTACAACGTTATTGTAACGGCCCATGCATTCATCATAATTTTATCCTTATCATTGCCCATGGACTCACCTCCTCCATCTATTTCTGCCTAGCTAACTCAAACTATGAACGTACCCACAGCCGTATCCTACTACTGTCCCGAGGACTTCAAACCCTACTCCCATTAATAACCTTTTGATGGTTCACAGCAAACCTTACTAATCTTGCCCTACCCCCCACTATCAACCTACTAGGTGAGCTCTTTGTAATCGCAGCCTCATTTTCCTGATCCCATATGACTATTGTACTAACAGGACTCAACATACTAATTACAGCCCTCTACTCTCTCCACATGTTCATCACAATGCAGCGAGGAACACTTACACATCATATAATCAACATAAAACCCCCCTTCACACGAGAAAATACGTTCGTATTTATACACCTCGCTCCAATCATTCTTCTATCCCTCAACCCCAATATCATTCTAGGGTTTGCTCCCTGTAAATATAGTTTAATCAAAACATTAGATTGTGAACCTAACTATGGAAGCTTATCACTTCTTATTTACCGAGAAAACCTGCAAGGACTGCTAATCCATGCCTCCGTACTTAAAATTACGGCTTTCTCAACTTTTAAAGGATAACTAACAGCTATCCATTGGCCTTAGGAGCCAAAAACATTGGTGCAACTCCAAATAAAAGTAACAATCATGTGTACCCCTGTTATAACAACAACCCTCGCCTCCCTAACTCTTCCAATTTTTGCCACCCTCATCAACCCTGACAAAACACGCTCATATCCAAATTATGTAAAAACAACTGTAACATATGCTTTTATTACTAGCCTTCTTCCAACACCTTTCTACATTTTCTTCAACCAAGAAACAACCATGTGAAGTTGACATTGAATAGCAGCCCAGACATTAGATCTAACACTAAGCTTTAAACTAGATTACTTTTCCATAATATTTATTCCAATCGCACTGTTCATCACCTGATCCATTATAGAATCCTCGCTGTGGTACATAAGCTCAGATCCAAACATTAACCAACTCTTCAAATATCTCCTTATCTTCCTCGCTGCCATACTAATTCCAGTTACTGCTAACAACCTTTTCCAACTCTTCATCGGTTGGGAAGGCGTAGGAATTATGTCCTTCCTCCTAATTAGCTGATGACACGCTCGAGCGGACGCCAACACAGCAGCCATCCAAGCAGTCCTATACAACCGTATTGGCGACATTGGTCTTATCCTAGCTATGACACGATTCCTCCTGCATTACAACTCATGAGGCTTCCAACAGATATTAGCCCTAAACTCCAACTCAAACCTCCTTCCACTAATAGGCCTTCTCCTAGCAGCAACAGGAAAATCAGCCCAATCTGGCCTTCACCCCTGACTGCCCTCTGCCATAGAAGGCCCAACTCCAGTCTCAGCTCTACTTCACTCCAGCACCATAGTTGTTGCCGGAGTATTCCTACTCACCCGTTTCCACCCTTTAATAGAAAACTATACACTAATCCGAAACCTCACATTATGCCTGGGAGCCATTACTACTCTATTCACAGCCATCTGTGCCCTCGCACAAAACGATATTTAAAAAATCGTGGCCTTCTCTACCTCAAGTCAACTAGGCCTAATAATAGTCACCATTGGTATTAACCAACCATACCTAGCATTCCTACACATCTGCACCCATGCCTTCTTCAAAGCTATACTTTTTATGTGCTCCGGATCCATTATTCATAACCTGAACAACGAACAGGACATTCGAAAAATAGGAGGTCTGTTTAAAACACTGCCCCTCACCCCAACTTCCCTAGTTATTGGCAACCTAGCACTCACAGGAATGCCTTTCCTCACAGGCTTCTACTCCAAAGATCTCATTATCGAAGCCACAAATACGTCGTATACCAACGCCTGAGCCCTATTTATCACTCTCATCGCCACCTCCCTAACAAGCGCCTACAGTACTCGAACCATTCTCCTTACCCTAACAGGACAACCCCGCTTCCCAGCCCTAATAAACATCAACGAAAACAACCCCGCCCTACTAAACCCAATTAAATAGGCAGTATAACCACGGGATTCCTTATCACCAGTAATATCCCCCCTACCTCACTCCCCCAGCCAACAACACCCTTCTATCTCAAACTCTCAGCCCTAGACGCAACTGCTCTCGGTTTCCTAACAGCCCTAGACCTCGCCCTTATAACCAACAAACTAAAAGTGAAAAACCCATCACAAATACTCAAATTCTCCAACATACTAGGATACTTCCCCACCACGGTTCACCGTATGATCCCCTAGCAAAACCTACTTATAAGTCAAAACTTAGCCCTCCTCTTATTAGACTCAACATGGCTAGAAAAATCTATACCCGAAATAATCTCACAAACACATATTACCGCTTCCACAACTGTAACCACCCAGAGAGGCATAATCAAACTCTACTTCCTCTCTTTCCTCATCCCCCCTATCCTGACCCTACTTCTAATAATATAACCTATTACCCCGAGTAATCTCAATCACAATGTATACACCAACAAACAATGTTCAACCAGCAACCACCGCTAACCAACGCCCGTAATCATACAAGGCACCCGCACCAATACAGTCACCTCGAATTAACCCCGACCCCTCCCCCTCAAAAATCACCCAGTTACCCATATTATTGAAATTAACCACCACCACTTCTTCATCCAAACTTAAAACCCATAAAACCAGCCCTACCTCCATCATTAATCCTACCAAAGGACCCCCTAGAACCTCAAGCCCTGAGCCCCATGTCTCAGGATACTCTTCAATGGCCATTGCTGTAGTATAACCAAAGACAACTATTATACCCCCCAGATAAACTAAAAATATCATTAAACCCATATAAGCACCCCTCCCCAATTGAAAATAATCACACAACCAATCACACCACTAACAATTAACGCTAAACCCCCATAAATAGGAGAGGGCTTAGGAGAAAAACCTACAAACCCCATAACCAATAATACACTTAATGTCAATAAAACGTATGTCATTGCTTCCATATGGACTCCAACCATAACCAATGATACGAAAAACCATCGTTGTACCTCAACCACAAAAGCACCCATGATTCCACTACGCAAATCCAACCCAATCCTAAACATCATCAACCACTCCCCCCACCCCACTCCCCACTTCCGGGGCTTCTCCGGCCCCGCCCATACCCAGGCCACAGTGACCTGGGCCCTGTGGGTCCCGGCTTCCGAGGGCGGGCTTGCCCTGGGCTCCTCCGGCCTTCCTGAAGGGGTGGAGCCTGTGGGCCTTTATAAGGGCCGCTGGCCGGCTGGGCCGGCCTCCTGGCCGGACCTGCTCGCCGTGCACGGGCCGACTGAGGGGCACTGGAGCCCGCCGGCCTCTCTCTGCCCGTGTCTGTCCGCGAAATTCCGGCCAGGTCTCCCCGCGATGGCTCTCCCGACACCCGGCGACGGCGCCCTCCCGGCGGGAGCCCGAGGACGAGGACGGCGAAGGAGACTCGTTTGGACCCCGAGCCAGAGGGAGGCCCTGCGAGCCTGCTTTGAGCGGAACCCGTACCCGGGCATCGCCACCAGGGAAGAGCTGGCCCAGGCCATCGGCATTCCGGAGCCCAGGGTCCAGATTTGGTTTCAGAACGAGAGATCGCGCCAGCTGAGGCAGCACCGGCGGGAATCTCGGCCCTGGCCCGGGAAACGCGGCCCGCAAGAAGGCAGGCGAAAGCGGACCGCCGTCACCCGGTCCCAGACCGCCCTGCTCCTGCGAGCCTTCCAGCAGGATCGCTTTCCAGGCATCGCCACCCGGGAAGAACTGGCCAGAGAGACGGGCCTCCCGGAGTCCCGGATTCAGATTTGGTTTCAGAACCGGAGGGCCAGGCACCCAGGCCAGGGTGGCGGGGCACCGGCGCACGCAGGCGGCCCGGGCGACGCGGCCCCCGGCGGGTGTCCCCCCGCTCCCTCGCCGGTCGCCTTCACCCACACCGGGGCGTGGGCAACGGGGCTTCCCGCCCCCCACGTGCCCTGCGCGCCCTGGACTCTCCCACCGGGGGCTTTCGTGGGCCAGGGAGCAGGGGCCGTCGCCCCGCTGCAGCCCAGCCAGGCTGCGCAGGCAGCAGGGATCTCCCATCCCGCCCCGGCAGGCGGGGATTGGGATTTTTCCTACGCTGCCCTGGCGACTCCGGAAGGGGCGCTCTCCCACCCTCAGACTCCCCGGGGGTGGCCTCCGCGCCCGAGCCAATGGCGGGGGGATCGGGACCCGCAGCACCACAGCCTGCCGGGCCCTTGCTCGGTGGGACAGCCTGGGCCCGCTGGAGCTGAGCCGCAGGGCCAGGGTGTGCTGGCGCCGCCCACGTCCCAGGGGAGTCCGTGGTGGGGCTGGGGCCAGGGGCCCCAGGTCGCCGGGGCGGCGTGGGAGCCCCAAGTCGGGGCAGCTCCACCTCCGGGGCCCGCGCCCCCGGAGGCCTCCGCGGGGCAGGAGCAGATGCAAGCCATCCGGGCGCCCTCCCCGCCGCTCCAGGAGCCTGGGCGCTCGTCTGCACTCCCCTGCAGCCTGCTGGATGAGCTCCTGGAGACCCCCGAGTTTCTGCAGCAGGGGCAACCTTTGCTAGAAACGGAGGCCCCGACGGAGCTGCAGGACGTGGGAGAGCCCGCTTTGCTGGAACCGCTACTCCTCAGCGACGAGGAGTACCGGGCTCTGCTGGAGGAGCTTTAGGACGCGGGGTTGGGGACGGGATCGGGGGCGGGGCGGTGGCCTCCCTTTCGCGGTGAGCACCTGGCTCGGTGTGGAGAGGCCTGTTTTCCCTCCGGGCTGACCAGCCTGGCGTTCCTGCCTTCCCGGTCTGGGCGCGGCGGCGGCGGCCGGAGACTCCACACCGAGGAGAACTGAGCATCCATCCCGGGGATTCCAGAGCCGGCCCAGGTTCCCGGAGGGGGACCGTCTACTGCGCATGCGCGGCCGTGCGGGCAGCGGCCAAGGCTCTGGGAGCAGCCCCGGCAGAGCTCTCACGCTTTTCCACCACCCGACCCCCGCTTGATCCCCCACCCCACTGCCCAACACAGCGCGCGCGCGCGCGCCCGCGCACACGCACACACACCCCAAGACACCCACACAACCACACACCCACACACCCAAACACACCACCCCCACCCCCACCCCCACCCCCACCCCCACCACCACCGAAAGCACCACCACCGTGTTCTGCACTGGGCTGCCCTTGCCATAAAACTAGGAATAGCCCCCTTCCACTTTTGAGTCCCGGAAGTTACCCAAGGAACATCCCTAACTTCTGGCCTACTCCTCCTTACATGGCAAATACTAGCCCCCATCTCAATCATATACCAAATTCACCCATCAATCAACACCCATATCCTCCTAACTCTCTCTACCCTATCTATCACAGTAGGCAGCTGAGGAGGTCTCAACCAAACACAATTACGCAAAATCCTAGGATATTCTTCAATCACTCACATAGGCTGAATAATAAGAACACTAGTATATAACCCAACTATCACAATTCTTTACTTCACCATAGACATCATCCTAACAACTACCATATTCCTGACCCTCAACCTAAACTCAAACACCACCACCCTCATACTATCCCACACCTGAAACAAATCAACCTGTCTAGCACCACTAAGAGCATCCACCCTCCTATCCCTAGGGGGCTTACCCCCTCTAACCGGCTTCCTACCTACATGAATTACCGTTCAAGAACTCACAATAAACAATCACTTTCTCATCCCCTCTATCATAATTATCAGAACTCTGCTTAACCTGTATTTCTCTATACGCCTAATCTATACCATCTCCCTAACACTATTTCCTACATCCAACAACACAAAAATAATATGGCAATTCGAAAACACAAAACCTACACTCCTTATTCCCCCACTCGTCATTGCCTCTACCCTTTTACTACCAACCTCCGCCCTAATTTTGGCTATCCACTAGAAATTTAGGTTAAACAAGACCAAGAGCCTTCAAAGCCCTTAGTAAGTAAAAATACTTAATTTCTGAAGTACATAAGGACTGCAAACACCTACTCTGCATCAATTGAACGCAAATCAATTCCTTTAATTAAGCTAAGCCCTCACTAGATCAACGGGACTCGAACCCACAAAAATTTAGTGAACAGCTAAATACCCTAATCAACTGGCTTTGATCCACTTCTCCCGCCGCAGGGAAAAAAGGCGGGAGAAGCCCCGGCAGAAACTTTTAAAGCTGCTCCTTTGAACTTGCAATTCAATGTGAAAATCACCTCCGGGCTGGTCAAAGGAGGACTAGACCCCTGTCTTTAGGTTTACAGCCTAATGCTTACTCAGCCACTTTACCCTTCCCTTCTCTCTATCTCTACCTATGCTCATCAACCGTTGACTCTTTTCAACAAACCATAAGGACATTGGGACTCTATACCTACTATTTGGTGCATGAGCTGGAATCATAGGTACAGCTCTAAGCCTTCTTCTTCGAGCTGAACTAGGTCAACCCGGCAATCTACTAGGTAACGACCATATTTACAACGTTATTGTAACGGCCCATGCATTCATCATAATTTTATCCTTATCATTGCCCATGGACTCACCTCCTCCATCTATTTCTGCCTAGCTAACTCAAACTATGAACGTACCCACAGCCGTATCCTACTACTGTCCCGAGGACTTCAAACCCTACTCCCATTAATAACCTTTTGATGGTTCACAGCAAACCTTACTAATCTTGCCCTACCCCCCACTATCAACCTACTAGGTGAGCTCTTTGTAATCGCAGCCTCATTTTCCTGATCCCATATGACTATTGTACTAACAGGACTCAACATACTAATTACAGCCCTCTACTCTCTCCACATGTTCATCACAATGCAGCGAGGAACACTTACACATCATATAATCAACATAAAACCCCCCTTCACACGAGAAAATACGTTCGTATTTATACACCTCGCTCCAATCATTCTTCTATCCCTCAACCCCAATATCATTCTAGGGTTTGCTCCCTGTAAATATAGTTTAATCAAAACATTAGATTGTGAACCTAACTATGGAAGCTTATCACTTCTTATTTACCGAGAAAACCTGCAAGGACTGCTAATCCATGCCTCCGTACTTAAAATTACGGCTTTCTCAACTTTTAAAGGATAACTAACAGCTATCCATTGGCCTTAGGAGCCAAAAACATTGGTGCAACTCCAAATAAAAGTAACAATCATGTGTACCCCTGTTATAACAACAACCCTCGCCTCCCTAACTCTTCCAATTTTTGCCACCCTCATCAACCCTGACAAAACACGCTCATATCCAAATTATGTAAAAACAACTGTAACATATGCTTTTATTACTAGCCTTCTTCCAACACCTTTCTACATTTTCTTCAACCAAGAAACAACCATGTGAAGTTGACATTGAATAGCAGCCCAGACATTAGATCTAACACTAAGCTTTAAACTAGATTACTTTTCCATAATATTTATTCCAATCGCACTGTTCATCACCTGATCCATTATAGAATCCTCGCTGTGGTACATAAGCTCAGATCCAAACATTAACCAACTCTTCAAATATCTCCTTATCTTCCTCGCTGCCATACTAATTCCAGTTACTGCTAACAACCTTTTCCAACTCTTCATCGGTTGGGAAGGCGTAGGAATTATGTCCTTCCTCCTAATTAGCTGATGACACGCTCGAGCGGACGCCAACACAGCAGCCATCCAAGCAGTCCTATACAACCGTATTGGCGACATTGGTCTTATCCTAGCTATGACACGATTCCTCCTGCATTACAACTCATGAGGCTTCCAACAGATATTAGCCCTAAACTCCAACTCAAACCTCCTTCCACTAATAGGCCTTCTCCTAGCAGCAACAGGAAAATCAGCCCAATCTGGCCTTCACCCCTGACTGCCCTCTGCCATAGAAGGCCCAACTCCAGTCTCAGCTCTACTTCACTCCAGCACCATAGTTGTTGCCGGAGTATTCCTACTCACCCGTTTCCACCCTTTAATAGAAAACTATACACTAATCCGAAACCTCACATTATGCCTGGGAGCCATTACTACTCTATTCACAGCCATCTGTGCCCTCGCACAAAACGATATTTAAAAAATCGTGGCCTTCTCTACCTCAAGTCAACTAGGCCTAATAATAGTCACCATTGGTATTAACCAACCATACCTAGCATTCCTACACATCTGCACCCATGCCTTCTTCAAAGCTATACTTTTTATGTGCTCCGGATCCATTATTCATAACCTGAACAACGAACAGGACATTCGAAAAATAGGAGGTCTGTTTAAAACACTGCCCCTCACCCCAACTTCCCTAGTTATTGGCAACCTAGCACTCACAGGAATGCCTTTCCTCACAGGCTTCTACTCCAAAGATCTCATTATCGAAGCCACAAATACGTCGTATACCAACGCCTGAGCCCTATTTATCACTCTCATCGCCACCTCCCTAACAAGCGCCTACAGTACTCGAACCATTCTCCTTACCCTAACAGGACAACCCCGCTTCCCAGCCCTAATAAACATCAACGAAAACAACCCCGCCCTACTAAACCCAATTAAATAGGCAGTATAACCACGGGATTCCTTATCACCAGTAATATCCCCCCTACCTCACTCCCCCAGCCAACAACACCCTTCTATCTCAAACTCTCAGCCCTAGACGCAACTGCTCTCGGTTTCCTAACAGCCCTAGACCTCGCCCTTATAACCAACAAACTAAAAGTGAAAAACCCATCACAAATACTCAAATTCTCCAACATACTAGGATACTTCCCCACCACGGTTCACCGTATGATCCCCTAGCAAAACCTACTTATAAGTCAAAACTTAGCCCTCCTCTTATTAGACTCAACATGGCTAGAAAAATCTATACCCGAAATAATCTCACAAACACATATTACCGCTTCCACAACTGTAACCACCCAGAGAGGCATAATCAAACTCTACTTCCTCTCTTTCCTCATCCCCCCTATCCTGACCCTACTTCTAATAATATAACCTATTACCCCGAGTAATCTCAATCACAATGTATACACCAACAAACAATGTTCAACCAGCAACCACCGCTAACCAACGCCCGTAATCATACAAGGCACCCGCACCAATACAGTCACCTCGAATTAACCCCGACCCCTCCCCCTCAAAAATCACCCAGTTACCCATATTATTGAAATTAACCACCACCACTTCTTCATCCAAACTTAAAACCCATAAAACCAGCCCTACCTCCATCATTAATCCTACCAAAGGACCCCCTAGAACCTCAAGCCCTGAGCCCCATGTCTCAGGATACTCTTCAATGGCCATTGCTGTAGTATAACCAAAGACAACTATTATACCCCCCAGATAAACTAAAAATATCATTAAACCCATATAAGCACCCCTCCCCAATTGAAAATAATCACACAACCAATCACACCACTAACAATTAACGCTAAACCCCCATAAATAGGAGAGGGCTTAGGAGAAAAACCTACAAACCCCATAACCAATAATACACTTAATGTCAATAAAACGTATGTCATTGCTTCCATATGGACTCCAACCATAACCAATGATACGAAAAACCATCGTTGTACCTCAACCACAAAAGCACCCATGATTCCACTACGCAAATCCAACCCAATCCTAAACATCATCAACCACTCCCCCCACCCCACTCCCCACTTCCGGGGCTTCTCCGGCCCCGCCCATACCCAGGCCACAGTGACCTGGGCCCTGTGGGTCCCGGCTTCCGAGGGCGGGCTTGCCCTGGGCTCCTCCGGCCTTCCTGAAGGGGTGGAGCCTGTGGGCCTTTATAAGGGCCGCTGGCCGGCTGGGCCGGCCTCCTGGCCGGACCTGCTCGCCGTGCACAGGCCGACTGAGGGGCACTGGAGCCCGCCGGCCTCTCTCTGCCCGTGTCTGTCCGCGAAATTCCGGCCAGGTCTCCCCGCGATGGCTCTCCCGACACCCGGCGACGGCGCCCTCCCGGCGGGAGCCCGAGGACGAGGACGGCGAAGGAGACTCGTTTGGACCCCGAGCCAGAGGGAGGCCCTGCGAGCCTGCTTTGAGCGGAACCCGTACCCGGGCATCGCCACCAGGGAAGAGCTGGCCCAGGCCATCGGCATTCCGGAGCCCAGGGTCCAGATTTGGTTTCAGAACGAGAGATCGCGCCAGCTGAGGCAGCACCGGCGGGAATCTCGGCCCTGGCCCGGGAAACGCGGCCCGCAAGAAGGCAGGCGAAAGCGGACCGCCGTCACCCGGTCCCAGACCGCCCTGCTCCTGCGAGCCTTCCAGCAGGATCGCTTTCCAGGCATCGCCACCCGGGAAGAACTGGCCAGAGAGACGGGCCTCCCGGAGTCCCGGATTCAGATTTGGTTTCAGAACCGGAGGGCCAGGCACCCAGGCCAGGGTGGCGGGGCACCGGCGCACGCAGGCGGCCCGGGCGACGCGGCCCCCGGCGGGTGTCCCCCCGCTCCCTCGCCGGTCGCCTTCACCCACACCGGGGCGTGGGCAACGGGGCTTCCCGCCCCCCACGTGCCCTGCGCGCCCTGGACTCTCCCACCGGGGGCTTTCGTGGGCCAGGGAGCAGGGGCCGTCGCCCCGCTGCAGCCCAGCCAGGCTGCGCAGGCAGCAGGGATCTCCCATCCCGCCCCGGCAGGCGGGGATTGGGATTTTTCCTACGCTGCCCTGGCGACTCCGGAAGGGGCGCTCTCCCACCCTCAGACTCCCCGGGGGTGGCCTCCGCGCCCGAGCCAATGGCGGGGGGATCGGGACCCGCAGCACCACAGCCTGCCGGGCCCTTGCTCGGTGGGACAGCCTGGGCCCGCTGGAGCTGAGCCGCAGGGCCAGGGTGTGCTGGCGCCGCCCACGTCCCAGGGGAGTCCGTGGTGGGGCTGGGGCCAGGGGCCCCAGGTCGCCGGGGCGGCGTGGGAGCCCCAAGTCGGGGCAGCTCCACCTCCGGGGCCCGCGCCCCCGGAGGCCTCCGCGGGGCAGGAGCAGATGCAAGCCATCCGGGCGCCCTCCCCGCCGCTCCAGGAGCCTGGGCGCTCGTCTGCACTCCCCTGCAGCCTGCTGGATGAGCTCCTGGAGACCCCCGAGTTTCTGCAGCAGGGGCAACCTTTGCTAGAAACGGAGGCCCCGACGGAGCTGCAGGACGTGGGAGAGCCCGCTTTGCTGGAACCGCTACTCCTCAGCGACGAGGAGTACCGGGCTCTGCTGGAGGAGCTTTAGGACGCGGGGTTGGGGACGGGATCGGGGGCGGGGCGGTGGCCTCCCTTTCGCGGTGAGCACCTGGCTCGGTGTGGAGAGGCCTGTTTTCCCTCCGGGCTGACCAGCCTGGCGTTCCTGCCTTCCCGGTCTGGGCGCGGCGGCGGCGGCCGGAGACTCCACACCGAGGAGAACTGAGCATCCATCCCGGGGATTCCAGAGCCGGCCCAGGTTCCCGGAGGGGGACCGTCTACTGCGCATGCGCGGCCGTGCGGGCAGCGGCCAAGGCTCTGGGAGCAGCCCCGGCAGAGCTCTCACGCTTTTCCACCACCCGACCCCCGCTTGATCCCCCACCCCACTGCCCAACACAGCGCGCGCGCGCGCGCGCCCGCGCACACGCACACACACCCCAAGACACCCACACAACCACACACCCACACACCCAAACACACCACCCCCACCCCCACCCCCACCCCCACCCCCACCCCCACCCCCACCACCACCGAAAGCACCACCACCGTGTTCTGCACTGGGCTGCCCTTGCCATAAAACTAGGAATAGCCCCCTTCCACTTTTGAGTCCCGGAAGTTACCCAAGGAACATCCCTAACTTCTGGCCTACTCCTCCTTACATGGCAAATACTAGCCCCCATCTCAATCATATACCAAATTCACCCATCAATCAACACCCATATCCTCCTAACTCTCTCTACCCTATCTATCACAGTAGGCAGCTGAGGAGGTCTCAACCAAACACAATTACGCAAAATCCTAGGATATTCTTCAATCACTCACATAGGCTGAATAATAAGAACACTAGTATATAACCCAACTATCACAATTCTTTACTTCACCATAGACATCATCCTAACAACTACCATATTCCTGACCCTCAACCTAAACTCAAACACCACCACCCTCATACTATCCCACACCTGAAACAAATCAACCTGTCTAGCACCACTAAGAGCATCCACCCTCCTATCCCTAGGGGGCTTACCCCCTCTAACCGGCTTCCTACCTACATGAATTACCGTTCAAGAACTCACAATAAACAATCACTTTCTCATCCCCTCTATCATAATTATCAGAACTCTGCTTAACCTGTATTTCTCTATACGCCTAATCTATACCATCTCCCTAACACTATTTCCTACATCCAACAACACAAAAATAATATGGCAATTCGAAAACACAAAACCTACACTCCTTATTCCCCCACTCGTCATTGCCTCTACCCTTTTACTACCAACCTCCGCCCTAATTTTGGCTATCCACTAGAAATTTAGGTTAAACAAGACCAAGAGCCTTCAAAGCCCTTAGTAAGTAAAAATACTTAATTTCTGAAGTACATAAGGACTGCAAACACCTACTCTGCATCAATTGAACGCAAATCAATTCCTTTAATTAAGCTAAGCCCTCACTAGATCAACGGGACTCGAACCCACAAAAATTTAGTGAACAGCTAAATACCCTAATCAACTGGCTTTGATCCACTTCTCCCGCCGCAGGGAAAAAAGGCGGGAGAAGCCCCGGCAGAAACTTTTAAAGCTGCTCCTTTGAACTTGCAATTCAATGTGAAAATCACCTCCGGGCTGGTCAAAGGAGGACTAGACCCCTGTCTTTAGGTTTACAGCCTAATGCTTACTCAGCCACTTTACCCTTCCCTTCTCTCTATCTCTACCTATGCTCATCAACCGTTGACTCTTTTCAACAAACCATAAGGACATTGGGACTCTATACCTACTATTTGGTGCATGAGCTGGAATCATAGGTACAGCTCTAAGCCTTCTTCTTCGAGCTGAACTAGGTCAACCCGGCAATCTACTAGGTAACGACCATATTTACAACGTTATTGTAACGGCCCATGCATTCATCATAATTTTATCCTTATCATTGCCCATGGACTCACCTCCTCCATCTATTTCTGCCTAGCTAACTCAAACTATGAACGTACCCACAGCCGTATCCTACTACTGTCCCGAGGACTTCAAACCCTACTCCCATTAATAACCTTTTGATGGTTCACAGCAAACCTTACTAATCTTGCCCTACCCCCCACTATCAACCTACTAGGTGAGCTCTTTGTAATCGCAGCCTCATTTTCCTGATCCCATATGACTATTGTACTAACAGGACTCAACATACTAATTACAGCCCTCTACTCTCTCCACATGTTCATCACAATGCAGCGAGGAACACTTACACATCATATAATCAACATAAAACCCCCCTTCACACGAGAAAATACGTTCGTATTTATACACCTCGCTCCAATCATTCTTCTATCCCTCAACCCCAATATCATTCTAGGGTTTGCTCCCTGTAAATATAGTTTAATCAAAACATTAGATTGTGAACCTAACTATGGAAGCTTATCACTTCTTATTTACCGAGAAAACCTGCAAGGACTGCTAATCCATGCCTCCGTACTTAAAATTACGGCTTTCTCAACTTTTAAAGGATAACTAACAGCTATCCATTGGCCTTAGGAGCCAAAAACATTGGTGCAACTCCAAATAAAAGTAACAATCATGTGTACCCCTGTTATAACAACAACCCTCGCCTCCCTAACTCTTCCAATTTTTGCCACCCTCATCAACCCTGACAAAACACGCTCATATCCAAATTATGTAAAAACAACTGTAACATATGCTTTTATTACTAGCCTTCTTCCAACACCTTTCTACATTTTCTTCAACCAAGAAACAACCATGTGAAGTTGACATTGAATAGCAGCCCAGACATTAGATCTAACACTAAGCTTTAAACTAGATTACTTTTCCATAATATTTATTCCAATCGCACTGTTCATCACCTGATCCATTATAGAATCCTCGCTGTGGTACATAAGCTCAGATCCAAACATTAACCAACTCTTCAAATATCTCCTTATCTTCCTCGCTGCCATACTAATTCCAGTTACTGCTAACAACCTTTTCCAACTCTTCATCGGTTGGGAAGGCGTAGGAATTATGTCCTTCCTCCTAATTAGCTGATGACACGCTCGAGCGGACGCCAACACAGCAGCCATCCAAGCAGTCCTATACAACCGTATTGGCGACATTGGTCTTATCCTAGCTATGACACGATTCCTCCTGCATTACAACTCATGAGGCTTCCAACAGATATTAGCCCTAAACTCCAACTCAAACCTCCTTCCACTAATAGGCCTTCTCCTAGCAGCAACAGGAAAATCAGCCCAATCTGGCCTTCACCCCTGACTGCCCTCTGCCATAGAAGGCCCAACTCCAGTCTCAGCTCTACTTCACTCCAGCACCATAGTTGTTGCCGGAGTATTCCTACTCACCCGTTTCCACCCTTTAATAGAAAACTATACACTAATCCGAAACCTCACATTATGCCTGGGAGCCATTACTACTCTATTCACAGCCATCTGTGCCCTCGCACAAAACGATATTTAAAAAATCGTGGCCTTCTCTACCTCAAGTCAACTAGGCCTAATAATAGTCACCATTGGTATTAACCAACCATACCTAGCATTCCTACACATCTGCACCCATGCCTTCTTCAAAGCTATACTTTTTATGTGCTCCGGATCCATTATTCATAACCTGAACAACGAACAGGACATTCGAAAAATAGGAGGTCTGTTTAAAACACTGCCCCTCACCCCAACTTCCCTAGTTATTGGCAACCTAGCACTCACAGGAATGCCTTTCCTCACAGGCTTCTACTCCAAAGATCTCATTATCGAAGCCACAAATACGTCGTATACCAACGCCTGAGCCCTATTTATCACTCTCATCGCCACCTCCCTAACAAGCGCCTACAGTACTCGAACCATTCTCCTTACCCTAACAGGACAACCCCGCTTCCCAGCCCTAATAAACATCAACGAAAACAACCCCGCCCTACTAAACCCAATTAAATAGGCAGTATAACCACGGGATTCCTTATCACCAGTAATATCCCCCCTACCTCACTCCCCCAGCCAACAACACCCTTCTATCTCAAACTCTCAGCCCTAGACGCAACTGCTCTCGGTTTCCTAACAGCCCTAGACCTCGCCCTTATAACCAACAAACTAAAAGTGAAAAACCCATCACAAATACTCAAATTCTCCAACATACTAGGATACTTCCCCACCACGGTTCACCGTATGATCCCCTAGCAAAACCTACTTATAAGTCAAAACTTAGCCCTCCTCTTATTAGACTCAACATGGCTAGAAAAATCTATACCCGAAATAATCTCACAAACACATATTACCGCTTCCACAACTGTAACCACCCAGAGAGGCATAATCAAACTCTACTTCCTCTCTTTCCTCATCCCCCCTATCCTGACCCTACTTCTAATAATATAACCTATTACCCCGAGTAATCTCAATCACAATGTATACACCAACAAACAATGTTCAACCAGCAACCACCGCTAACCAACGCCCGTAATCATACAAGGCACCCGCACCAATACAGTCACCTCGAATTAACCCCGACCCCTCCCCCTCAAAAATCACCCAGTTACCCATATTATTGAAATTAACCACCACCACTTCTTCATCCAAACTTAAAACCCATAAAACCAGCCCTACCTCCATCATTAATCCTACCAAAGGACCCCCTAGAACCTCAAGCCCTGAGCCCCATGTCTCAGGATACTCTTCAATGGCCATTGCTGTAGTATAACCAAAGACAACTATTATACCCCCCAGATAAACTAAAAATATCATTAAACCCATATAAGCACCCCTCCCCAATTGAAAATAATCACACAACCAATCACACCACTAACAATTAACGCTAAACCCCCATAAATAGGAGAGGGCTTAGGAGAAAAACCTACAAACCCCATAACCAATAATACACTTAATGTCAATAAAACGTATGTCATTGCTTCCATATGGACTCCAACCATAACCAATGATACGAAAAACCATCGTTGTACCTCAACCACAAAAGCACCCATGATTCCACTACGCAAATCCAACCCAATCCTAAACATCATCAACCACTCCCCCCACCCCACTCCCCACTTCCGGGGCTTCTCCGGCCCCGCCCATACCCAGGCCACAGTGACCTGGGCCCTGTGGGTCCCGGCTTCCGAGGGCGGGCTTGCCCTGGGCTCCTCCGGCCTTCCTGAAGGGGTGGAGCCTGTGGGCCTTTATAAGGGCCGCTGGCCGGCTGGGCCGGCCTCCTGGCCGGACCTGCTCGCCGTGCACAGGCCGACTGAGGGGCACTGGAGCCCGCCGGCCTCTCTCTGCCCGTGTCTGTCCGCGAAATTCCGGCCAGGTCTCCCCGCGATGGCTCTCCCGACACCCGGCGACGGCGCCCTCCCGGCGGGAGCCCGAGGACGAGGACGGCGAAGGAGACTCGTTTGGACCCCGAGCCAGAGGGAGGCCCTGCGAGCCTGCTTTGAGCGGAACCCGTACCCGGGCATCGCCACCAGGGAAGAGCTGGCCCAGGCCATCGGCATTCCGGAGCCCAGGGTCCAGATTTGGTTTCAGAACGAGAGATCGCGCCAGCTGAGGCAGCACCGGCGGGAATCTCGGCCCTGGCCCGGGAAACGCGGCCCGCAAGAAGGCAGGCGAAAGCGGACCGCCGTCACCCGGTCCCAGACCGCCCTGCTCCTGCGAGCCTTCCAGCAGGATCGCTTTCCAGGCATCGCCACCCGGGAAGAACTGGCCAGAGAGACGGGCCTCCCGGAGTCCCGGATTCAGATTTGGTTTCAGAACCGGAGGGCCAGGCACCCAGGCCAGGGTGGCGGGGCACCGGCGCACGCAGGCGGCCCGGGCGACGCGGCCCCCGGCGGGTGTCCCCCCGCTCCCTCGCCGGTCGCCTTCACCCACACCGGGGCGTGGGCAACGGGGCTTCCCGCCCCCCACGTGCCCTGCGCGCCCTGGACTCTCCCACCGGGGGCTTTCGTGGGCCAGGGAGCAGGGGCCGTCGCCCCGCTGCAGCCCAGCCAGGCTGCGCAGGCAGCAGGGATCTCCCATCCCGCCCCGGCAGGCGGGGATTGGGATTTTTCCTACGCTGCCCTGGCGACTCCGGAAGGGGCGCTCTCCCACCCTCAGACTCCCCGGGGGTGGCCTCCGCGCCCGAGCCAATGGCGGGGGGATCGGGACCCGCAGCACCACAGCCTGCCGGGCCCTTGCTCGGTGGGACAGCCTGGGCCCGCTGGAGCTGAGCCGCAGGGCCAGGGTGTGCTGGCGCCGCCCACGTCCCAGGGGAGTCCGTGGTGGGGCTGGGGCCAGGGGCCCCAGGTCGCCGGGGCGGCGTGGGAGCCCCAAGTCGGGGCAGCTCCACCTCCGGGGCCCGCGCCCCCGGAGGCCTCCGCGGGGCAGGAGCAGATGCAAGCCATCCGGGCGCCCTCCCCGCCGCTCCAGGAGCCTGGGCGCTCGTCTGCACTCCCCTGCAGCCTGCTGGATGAGCTCCTGGAGACCCCCGAGTTTCTGCAGCAGGGGCAACCTTTGCTAGAAACGGAGGCCCCGACGGAGCTGCAGGACGTGGGAGAGCCCGCTTTGCTGGAACCGCTACTCCTCAGCGACGAGGAGTACCGGGCTCTGCTGGAGGAGCTTTAGGACGCGGGGTTGGGGACGGGATCGGGGGCGGGGCGGTGGCCTCCCTTTCGCGGTGAGCACCTGGCTCGGTGTGGAGAGGCCTGTTTTCCCTCCGGGCTGACCAGCCTGGCGTTCCTGCCTTCCCGGTCTGGGCGCGGCGGCGGCGGCCGGAGACTCCACACCGAGGAGAACTGAGCATCCATCCCGGGGATTCCAGAGCCGGCCCAGGTTCCCGGAGGGGGACCGTCTACTGCGCATGCGCGGCCGTGCGGGCAGCGGCCAAGGCTCTGGGAGCAGCCCCGGCAGAGCTCTCACGCTTTTCCACCACCCGACCCCCGCTTGATCCCCCACCCCACTGCCCAACACAGCGCGCGCGCGCGCGCCCGCGCACACGCACACACACCCCAAGACACCCACACAACCACACACCCACACACCCAAACACACCACCCCCACCCCCACCCCCACCCCCACCCCCACCCCCACCCCCACCACCACCGAAAGCACCACCACCGTGTTCTGCACTGGGCTGCCCTTGCCATAAAACTAGGAATAGCCCCCTTCCACTTTTGAGTCCCGGAAGTTACCCAAGGAACATCCCTAACTTCTGGCCTACTCCTCCTTACATGGCAAATACTAGCCCCCATCTCAATCATATACCAAATTCACCCATCAATCAACACCCATATCCTCCTAACTCTCTCTACCCTATCTATCACAGTAGGCAGCTGAGGAGGTCTCAACCAAACACAATTACGCAAAATCCTAGGATATTCTTCAATCACTCACATAGGCTGAATAATAAGAACACTAGTATATAACCCAACTATCACAATTCTTTACTTCACCATAGACATCATCCTAACAACTACCATATTCCTGACCCTCAACCTAAACTCAAACACCACCACCCTCATACTATCCCACACCTGAAACAAATCAACCTGTCTAGCACCACTAAGAGCATCCACCCTCCTATCCCTAGGGGGCTTACCCCCTCTAACCGGCTTCCTACCTACATGAATTACCGTTCAAGAACTCACAATAAACAATCACTTTCTCATCCCCTCTATCATAATTATCAGAACTCTGCTTAACCTGTATTTCTCTATACGCCTAATCTATACCATCTCCCTAACACTATTTCCTACATCCAACAACACAAAAATAATATGGCAATTCGAAAACACAAAACCTACACTCCTTATTCCCCCACTCGTCATTGCCTCTACCCTTTTACTACCAACCTCCGCCCTAATTTTGGCTATCCACTAGAAATTTAGGTTAAACAAGACCAAGAGCCTTCAAAGCCCTTAGTAAGTAAAAATACTTAATTTCTGAAGTACATAAGGACTGCAAACACCTACTCTGCATCAATTGAACGCAAATCAATTCCTTTAATTAAGCTAAGCCCTCACTAGATCAACGGGACTCGAACCCACAAAAATTTAGTGAACAGCTAAATACCCTAATCAACTGGCTTTGATCCACTTCTCCCGCCGCAGGGAAAAAAGGCGGGAGAAGCCCCGGCAGAAACTTTTAAAGCTGCTCCTTTGAACTTGCAATTCAATGTGAAAATCACCTCCGGGCTGGTCAAAGGAGGACTAGACCCCTGTCTTTAGGTTTACAGCCTAATGCTTACTCAGCCACTTTACCCTTCCCTTCTCTCTATCTCTACCTATGCTCATCAACCGTTGACTCTTTTCAACAAACCATAAGGACATTGGGACTCTATACCTACTATTTGGTGCATGAGCTGGAATCATAGGTACAGCTCTAAGCCTTCTTCTTCGAGCTGAACTAGGTCAACCCGGCAATCTACTAGGTAACGACCATATTTACAACGTTATTGTAACGGCCCATGCATTCATCATAATTTTATCCTTATCATTGCCCATGGACTCACCTCCTCCATCTATTTCTGCCTAGCTAACTCAAACTATGAACGTACCCACAGCCGTATCCTACTACTGTCCCGAGGACTTCAAACCCTACTCCCATTAATAACCTTTTGATGGTTCACAGCAAACCTTACTAATCTTGCCCTACCCCCCACTATCAACCTACTAGGTGAGCTCTTTGTAATCGCAGCCTCATTTTCCTGATCCCATATGACTATTGTACTAACAGGACTCAACATACTAATTACAGCCCTCTACTCTCTCCACATGTTCATCACAATGCAGCGAGGAACACTTACACATCATATAATCAACATAAAACCCCCCTTCACACGAGAAAATACGTTCGTATTTATACACCTCGCTCCAATCATTCTTCTATCCCTCAACCCCAATATCATTCTAGGGTTTGCTCCCTGTAAATATAGTTTAATCAAAACATTAGATTGTGAACCTAACTATGGAAGCTTATCACTTCTTATTTACCGAGAAAACCTGCAAGGACTGCTAATCCATGCCTCCGTACTTAAAATTACGGCTTTCTCAACTTTTAAAGGATAACTAACAGCTATCCATTGGCCTTAGGAGCCAAAAACATTGGTGCAACTCCAAATAAAAGTAACAATCATGTGTACCCCTGTTATAACAACAACCCTCGCCTCCCTAACTCTTCCAATTTTTGCCACCCTCATCAACCCTGACAAAACACGCTCATATCCAAATTATGTAAAAACAACTGTAACATATGCTTTTATTACTAGCCTTCTTCCAACACCTTTCTACATTTTCTTCAACCAAGAAACAACCATGTGAAGTTGACATTGAATAGCAGCCCAGACATTAGATCTAACACTAAGCTTTAAACTAGATTACTTTTCCATAATATTTATTCCAATCGCACTGTTCATCACCTGATCCATTATAGAATCCTCGCTGTGGTACATAAGCTCAGATCCAAACATTAACCAACTCTTCAAATATCTCCTTATCTTCCTCGCTGCCATACTAATTCCAGTTACTGCTAACAACCTTTTCCAACTCTTCATCGGTTGGGAAGGCGTAGGAATTATGTCCTTCCTCCTAATTAGCTGATGACACGCTCGAGCGGACGCCAACACAGCAGCCATCCAAGCAGTCCTATACAACCGTATTGGCGACATTGGTCTTATCCTAGCTATGACACGATTCCTCCTGCATTACAACTCATGAGGCTTCCAACAGATATTAGCCCTAAACTCCAACTCAAACCTCCTTCCACTAATAGGCCTTCTCCTAGCAGCAACAGGAAAATCAGCCCAATCTGGCCTTCACCCCTGACTGCCCTCTGCCATAGAAGGCCCAACTCCAGTCTCAGCTCTACTTCACTCCAGCACCATAGTTGTTGCCGGAGTATTCCTACTCACCCGTTTCCACCCTTTAATAGAAAACTATACACTAATCCGAAACCTCACATTATGCCTGGGAGCCATTACTACTCTATTCACAGCCATCTGTGCCCTCGCACAAAACGATATTTAAAAAATCGTGGCCTTCTCTACCTCAAGTCAACTAGGCCTAATAATAGTCACCATTGGTATTAACCAACCATACCTAGCATTCCTACACATCTGCACCCATGCCTTCTTCAAAGCTATACTTTTTATGTGCTCCGGATCCATTATTCATAACCTGAACAACGAACAGGACATTCGAAAAATAGGAGGTCTGTTTAAAACACTGCCCCTCACCCCAACTTCCCTAGTTATTGGCAACCTAGCACTCACAGGAATGCCTTTCCTCACAGGCTTCTACTCCAAAGATCTCATTATCGAAGCCACAAATACGTCGTATACCAACGCCTGAGCCCTATTTATCACTCTCATCGCCACCTCCCTAACAAGCGCCTACAGTACTCGAACCATTCTCCTTACCCTAACAGGACAACCCCGCTTCCCAGCCCTAATAAACATCAACGAAAACAACCCCGCCCTACTAAACCCAATTAAATAGGCAGTATAACCACGGGATTCCTTATCACCAGTAATATCCCCCCTACCTCACTCCCCCAGCCAACAACACCCTTCTATCTCAAACTCTCAGCCCTAGACGCAACTGCTCTCGGTTTCCTAACAGCCCTAGACCTCGCCCTTATAACCAACAAACTAAAAGTGAAAAACCCATCACAAATACTCAAATTCTCCAACATACTAGGATACTTCCCCACCACGGTTCACCGTATGATCCCCTAGCAAAACCTACTTATAAGTCAAAACTTAGCCCTCCTCTTATTAGACTCAACATGGCTAGAAAAATCTATACCCGAAATAATCTCACAAACACATATTACCGCTTCCACAACTGTAACCACCCAGAGAGGCATAATCAAACTCTACTTCCTCTCTTTCCTCATCCCCCCTATCCTGACCCTACTTCTAATAATATAACCTATTACCCCGAGTAATCTCAATCACAATGTATACACCAACAAACAATGTTCAACCAGCAACCACCGCTAACCAACGCCCGTAATCATACAAGGCACCCGCACCAATACAGTCACCTCGAATTAACCCCGACCCCTCCCCCTCAAAAATCACCCAGTTACCCATATTATTGAAATTAACCACCACCACTTCTTCATCCAAACTTAAAACCCATAAAACCAGCCCTACCTCCATCATTAATCCTACCAAAGGACCCCCTAGAACCTCAAGCCCTGAGCCCCATGTCTCAGGATACTCTTCAATGGCCATTGCTGTAGTATAACCAAAGACAACTATTATACCCCCCAGATAAACTAAAAATATCATTAAACCCATATAAGCACCCCTCCCCAATTGAAAATAATCACACAACCAATCACACCACTAACAATTAACGCTAAACCCCCATAAATAGGAGAGGGCTTAGGAGAAAAACCTACAAACCCCATAACCAATAATACACTTAATGTCAATAAAACGTATGTCATTGCTTCCATATGGACTCCAACCATAACCAATGATACGAAAAACCATCGTTGTACCTCAACCACAAAAGCACCCATGATTCCACTACGCAAATCCAACCCAATCCTAAACATCATCAACCACTCCCCCCACCCCACTCCCCACTTCCGGGGCTTCTCCGGCCCCGCCCATACCCAGGCCACAGTGACCTGGGCCCTGTGGGTCCCGGCTTCCGAGGGCGGGCTTGCCCTGGGCTCCTCCGGCCTTCCTGAAGGGGTGGAGCCTGTGGGCCTTTATAAGGGCCGCTGGCCGGCTGGGCCGGCCTCCTGGCCGGACCTGCTCGCCGTGCACGGGCCGACTGAGGGGCACTGGAGCCCGCCGGCCTCTCTCTGCCCGTGTCTGTCCGCGAAATTCCGGCCAGGTCTCCCCGCGATGGCTCTCCCGACACCCGGCGACGGCGCCCTCCCGGCGGGAGCCCGAGGACGAGGACGGCGAAGGAGACTCGTTTGGACCCCGAGCCAGAGGGAGGCCCTGCGAGCCTGCTTTGAGCGGAACCCGTACCCGGGCATCGCCACCAGGGAAGAGCTGGCCCAGGCCATCGGCATTCCGGAGCCCAGGGTCCAGATTTGGTTTCAGAACGAGAGATCGCGCCAGCTGAGGCAGCACCGGCGGGAATCTCGGCCCTGGCCCGGGAAACGCGGCCCGCAAGAAGGCAGGCGAAAGCGGACCGCCGTCACCCGGTCCCAGACCGCCCTGCTCCTGCGAGCCTTCCAGCAGGATCGCTTTCCAGGCATCGCCACCCGGGAAGAACTGGCCAGAGAGACGGGCCTCCCGGAGTCCCGGATTCAGATTTGGTTTCAGAACCGGAGGGCCAGGCACCCAGGCCAGGGTGGCGGGGCACCGGCGCACGCAGGCGGCCCGGGCGACGCGGCCCCCGGCGGGTGTCCCCCCGCTCCCTCGCCGGTCGCCTTCACCCACACCGGGGCGTGGGCAACGGGGCTTCCCGCCCCCCACGTGCCCTGCGCGCCCTGGACTCTCCCACCGGGGGCTTTCGTGGGCCAGGGAGCAGGGGCCGTCGCCCCGCTGCAGCCCAGCCAGGCTGCGCAGGCAGCAGGGATCTCCCATCCCGCCCCGGCAGGCGGGGATTGGGATTTTTCCTACGCTGCCCTGGCGACTCCGGAAGGGGCGCTCTCCCACCCTCAGACTCCCCGGGGGTGGCCTCCGCGCCCGAGCCAATGGCGGGGGGATCGGGACCCGCAGCACCACAGCCTGCCGGGCCCTTGCTCGGTGGGACAGCCTGGGCCCGCTGGAGCTGAGCCGCAGGGCCAGGGTGTGCTGGCGCCGCCCACGTCCCAGGGGAGTCCGTGGTGGGGCTGGGGCCAGGGGCCCCAGGTCGCCGGGGCGGCGTGGGAGCCCCAAGTCGGGGCAGCTCCACCTCCGGGGCCCGCGCCCCCGGAGGCCTCCGCGGGGCAGGAGCAGATGCAAGCCATCCGGGCGCCCTCCCCGCCGCTCCAGGAGCCTGGGCGCTCGTCTGCACTCCCCTGCAGCCTGCTGGATGAGCTCCTGGAGACCCCCGAGTTTCTGCAGCAGGGGCAACCTTTGCTAGAAACGGAGGCCCCGACGGAGCTGCAGGACGTGGGAGAGCCCGCTTTGCTGGAACCGCTACTCCTCAGCGACGAGGAGTACCGGGCTCTGCTGGAGGAGCTTTAGGACGCGGGGTTGGGGACGGGATCGGGGGCGGGGCGGTGGCCTCCCTTTCGCGGTGAGCACCTGGCTCGGTGTGGAGAGGCCTGTTTTCCCTCCGGGCTGACCAGCCTGGCGTTCCTGCCTTCCCGGTCTGGGCGCGGCGGCGGCGGCCGGAGACTCCACACCGAGGAGAACTGAGCATCCATCCCGGGGATTCCAGAGCCGGCCCAGGTTCCCGGAGGGGGACCGTCTACTGCGCATGCGCGGCCGTGCGGGCAGCGGCCAAGGCTCTGGGAGCAGCCCCGGCAGAGCTCTCACGCTTTTCCACCACCCGACCCCCGCTTGATCCCCCACCCCACTGCCCAACACAGCGCGCGCGCGCGCGCCCGCGCACACGCACACACACCCCAAGACACCCACACAACCACACACCCACACACCCAAACACACCACCCCCACCCCCACCCCCACCCCCACCCCCACCCCCACCCCCCCCACCACCGAAAGCACCACCACCGTGTTCTGCACTGGGCTGCCCTTGCCATAAAACTAGGAATAGCCCCCTTCCACTTTTGAGTCCCGGAAGTTACCCAAGGAACATCCCTAACTTCTGGCCTACTCCTCCTTACATGGCAAATACTAGCCCCCATCTCAATCATATACCAAATTCACCCATCAATCAACACCCATATCCTCCTAACTCTCTCTACCCTATCTATCACAGTAGGCAGCTGAGGAGGTCTCAACCAAACACAATTACGCAAAATCCTAGGATATTCTTCAATCACTCACATAGGCTGAATAATAAGAACACTAGTATATAACCCAACTATCACAATTCTTTACTTCACCATAGACATCATCCTAACAACTACCATATTCCTGACCCTCAACCTAAACTCAAACACCACCACCCTCATACTATCCCACACCTGAAACAAATCAACCTGTCTAGCACCACTAAGAGCATCCACCCTCCTATCCCTAGGGGGCTTACCCCCTCTAACCGGCTTCCTACCTACATGAATTACCGTTCAAGAACTCACAATAAACAATCACTTTCTCATCCCCTCTATCATAATTATCAGAACTCTGCTTAACCTGTATTTCTCTATACGCCTAATCTATACCATCTCCCTAACACTATTTCCTACATCCAACAACACAAAAATAATATGGCAATTCGAAAACACAAAACCTACACTCCTTATTCCCCCACTCGTCATTGCCTCTACCCTTTTACTACCAACCTCCGCCCTAATTTTGGCTATCCACTAGAAATTTAGGTTAAACAAGACCAAGAGCCTTCAAAGCCCTTAGTAAGTAAAAATACTTAATTTCTGAAGTACATAAGGACTGCAAACACCTACTCTGCATCAATTGAACGCAAATCAATTCCTTTAATTAAGCTAAGCCCTCACTAGATCAACGGGACTCGAACCCACAAAAATTTAGTGAACAGCTAAATACCCTAATCAACTGGCTTTGATCCACTTCTCCCGCCGCAGGGAAAAAAGGCGGGAGAAGCCCCGGCAGAAACTTTTAAAGCTGCTCCTTTGAACTTGCAATTCAATGTGAAAATCACCTCCGGGCTGGTCAAAGGAGGACTAGACCCCTGTCTTTAGGTTTACAGCCTAATGCTTACTCAGCCACTTTACCCTTCCCTTCTCTCTATCTCTACCTATGCTCATCAACCGTTGACTCTTTTCAACAAACCATAAGGACATTGGGACTCTATACCTACTATTTGGTGCATGAGCTGGAATCATAGGTACAGCTCTAAGCCTTCTTCTTCGAGCTGAACTAGGTCAACCCGGCAATCTACTAGGTAACGACCATATTTACAACGTTATTGTAACGGCCCATGCATTCATCATAATTTTATCCTTATCATTGCCCATGGACTCACCTCCTCCATCTATTTCTGCCTAGCTAACTCAAACTATGAACGTACCCACAGCCGTATCCTACTACTGTCCCGAGGACTTCAAACCCTACTCCCATTAATAACCTTTTGATGGTTCACAGCAAACCTTACTAATCTTGCCCTACCCCCCACTATCAACCTACTAGGTGAGCTCTTTGTAATCGCAGCCTCATTTTCCTGATCCCATATGACTATTGTACTAACAGGACTCAACATACTAATTACAGCCCTCTACTCTCTCCACATGTTCATCACAATGCAGCGAGGAACACTTACACATCATATAATCAACATAAAACCCCCCTTCACACGAGAAAATACGTTCGTATTTATACACCTCGCTCCAATCATTCTTCTATCCCTCAACCCCAATATCATTCTAGGGTTTGCTCCCTGTAAATATAGTTTAATCAAAACATTAGATTGTGAACCTAACTATGGAAGCTTATCACTTCTTATTTACCGAGAAAACCTGCAAGGACTGCTAATCCATGCCTCCGTACTTAAAATTACGGCTTTCTCAACTTTTAAAGGATAACTAACAGCTATCCATTGGCCTTAGGAGCCAAAAACATTGGTGCAACTCCAAATAAAAGTAACAATCATGTGTACCCCTGTTATAACAACAACCCTCGCCTCCCTAACTCTTCCAATTTTTGCCACCCTCATCAACCCTGACAAAACACGCTCATATCCAAATTATGTAAAAACAACTGTAACATATGCTTTTATTACTAGCCTTCTTCCAACACCTTTCTACATTTTCTTCAACCAAGAAACAACCATGTGAAGTTGACATTGAATAGCAGCCCAGACATTAGATCTAACACTAAGCTTTAAACTAGATTACTTTTCCATAATATTTATTCCAATCGCACTGTTCATCACCTGATCCATTATAGAATCCTCGCTGTGGTACATAAGCTCAGATCCAAACATTAACCAACTCTTCAAATATCTCCTTATCTTCCTCGCTGCCATACTAATTCCAGTTACTGCTAACAACCTTTTCCAACTCTTCATCGGTTGGGAAGGCGTAGGAATTATGTCCTTCCTCCTAATTAGCTGATGACACGCTCGAGCGGACGCCAACACAGCAGCCATCCAAGCAGTCCTATACAACCGTATTGGCGACATTGGTCTTATCCTAGCTATGACACGATTCCTCCTGCATTACAACTCATGAGGCTTCCAACAGATATTAGCCCTAAACTCCAACTCAAACCTCCTTCCACTAATAGGCCTTCTCCTAGCAGCAACAGGAAAATCAGCCCAATCTGGCCTTCACCCCTGACTGCCCTCTGCCATAGAAGGCCCAACTCCAGTCTCAGCTCTACTTCACTCCAGCACCATAGTTGTTGCCGGAGTATTCCTACTCACCCGTTTCCACCCTTTAATAGAAAACTATACACTAATCCGAAACCTCACATTATGCCTGGGAGCCATTACTACTCTATTCACAGCCATCTGTGCCCTCGCACAAAACGATATTTAAAAAATCGTGGCCTTCTCTACCTCAAGTCAACTAGGCCTAATAATAGTCACCATTGGTATTAACCAACCATACCTAGCATTCCTACACATCTGCACCCATGCCTTCTTCAAAGCTATACTTTTTATGTGCTCCGGATCCATTATTCATAACCTGAACAACGAACAGGACATTCGAAAAATAGGAGGTCTGTTTAAAACACTGCCCCTCACCCCAACTTCCCTAGTTATTGGCAACCTAGCACTCACAGGAATGCCTTTCCTCACAGGCTTCTACTCCAAAGATCTCATTATCGAAGCCACAAATACGTCGTATACCAACGCCTGAGCCCTATTTATCACTCTCATCGCCACCTCCCTAACAAGCGCCTACAGTACTCGAACCATTCTCCTTACCCTAACAGGACAACCCCGCTTCCCAGCCCTAATAAACATCAACGAAAACAACCCCGCCCTACTAAACCCAATTAAATAGGCAGTATAACCACGGGATTCCTTATCACCAGTAATATCCCCCCTACCTCACTCCCCCAGCCAACAACACCCTTCTATCTCAAACTCTCAGCCCTAGACGCAACTGCTCTCGGTTTCCTAACAGCCCTAGACCTCGCCCTTATAACCAACAAACTAAAAGTGAAAAACCCATCACAAATACTCAAATTCTCCAACATACTAGGATACTTCCCCACCACGGTTCACCGTATGATCCCCTAGCAAAACCTACTTATAAGTCAAAACTTAGCCCTCCTCTTATTAGACTCAACATGGCTAGAAAAATCTATACCCGAAATAATCTCACAAACACATATTACCGCTTCCACAACTGTAACCACCCAGAGAGGCATAATCAAACTCTACTTCCTCTCTTTCCTCATCCCCCCTATCCTGACCCTACTTCTAATAATATAACCTATTACCCCGAGTAATCTCAATCACAATGTATACACCAACAAACAATGTTCAACCAGCAACCACCGCTAACCAACGCCCGTAATCATACAAGGCACCCGCACCAATACAGTCACCTCGAATTAACCCCGACCCCTCCCCCTCAAAAATCACCCAGTTACCCATATTATTGAAATTAACCACCACCACTTCTTCATCCAAACTTAAAACCCATAAAACCAGCCCTACCTCCATCATTAATCCTACCAAAGGACCCCCTAGAACCTCAAGCCCTGAGCCCCATGTCTCAGGATACTCTTCAATGGCCATTGCTGTAGTATAACCAAAGACAACTATTATACCCCCCAGATAAACTAAAAATATCATTAAACCCATATAAGCACCCCTCCCCAATTGAAAATAATCACACAACCAATCACACCACTAACAATTAACGCTAAACCCCCATAAATAGGAGAGGGCTTAGGAGAAAAACCTACAAACCCCATAACCAATAATACACTTAATGTCAATAAAACGTATGTCATTGCTTCCATATGGACTCCAACCATAACCAATGATACGAAAAACCATCGTTGTACCTCAACCACAAAAGCACCCATGATTCCACTACGCAAATCCAACCCAATCCTAAACATCATCAACCACTCCCCCCACCCCACTCCCCACTTCCGGGGCTTCTCCGGCCCCGCCCATACCCAGGCCACAGTGACCTGGGCCCTGTGGGTCCCGGCTTCCGAGGGCGGGCTTGCCCTGGGCTCCTCCGGCCTTCCTGAAGGGGTGGAGCCTGTGGGCCTTTATAAGGGCCGCTGGCCGGCTGGGCCGGCCTCCTGGCCGGACCTGCTCGCCGTGCACGGGCCGACTGAGGGGCACTGGAGCCCGCCGGCCTCTCTCTGCCCGTGTCTGTCCGCGAAATTCCGGCCAGGTCTCCCCGCGATGGCTCTCCCGACACCCGGCGACGGCGCCCTCCCGGCGGGAGCCCGAGGACGAGGACGGCGAAGGAGACTCGTTTGGACCCCGAGCCAGAGGGAGGCCCTGCGAGCCTGCTTTGAGCGGAACCCGTACCCGGGCATCGCCACCAGGGAAGAGCTGGCCCAGGCCATCGGCATTCCGGAGCCCAGGGTCCAGATTTGGTTTCAGAACGAGAGATCGCGCCAGCTGAGGCAGCACCGGCGGGAATCTCGGCCCTGGCCCGGGAAACGCGGCCCGCAAGAAGGCAGGCGAAAGCGGACCGCCGTCACCCGGTCCCAGACCGCCCTGCTCCTGCGAGCCTTCCAGCAGGATCGCTTTCCAGGCATCGCCACCCGGGAAGAACTGGCCAGAGAGACGGGCCTCCCGGAGTCCCGGATTCAGATTTGGTTTCAGAACCGGAGGGCCAGGCACCCAGGCCAGGGTGGCGGGGCACCGGCGCACGCAGGCGGCCCGGGCGACGCGGCCCCCGGCGGGTGTCCCCCCGCTCCCTCGCCGGTCGCCTTCACCCACACCGGGGCGTGGGCAACGGGGCTTCCCGCCCCCCACGTGCCCTGCGCGCCCTGGACTCTCCCACCGGGGGCTTTCGTGGGCCAGGGAGCAGGGGCCGTCGCCCCGCTGCAGCCCAGCCAGGCTGCGCAGGCAGCAGGGATCTCCCATCCCGCCCCGGCAGGCGGGGATTGGGATTTTTCCTACGCTGCCCTGGCGACTCCGGAAGGGGCGCTCTCCCACCCTCAGACTCCCCGGGGGTGGCCTCCGCGCCCGAGCCAATGGCGGGGGGATCGGGACCCGCAGCACCACAGCCTGCCGGGCCCTTGCTCGGTGGGACAGCCTGGGCCCGCTGGAGCTGAGCCGCAGGGCCAGGGTGTGCTGGCGCCGCCCACGTCCCAGGGGAGTCCGTGGTGGGGCTGGGGCCAGGGGCCCCAGGTCGCCGGGGCGGCGTGGGAGCCCCAAGTCGGGGCAGCTCCACCTCCGGGGCCCGCGCCCCCGGAGGCCTCCGCGGGGCAGGAGCAGATGCAAGCCATCCGGGCGCCCTCCCCGCCGCTCCAGGAGCCTGGGCGCTCGTCTGCACTCCCCTGCAGCCTGCTGGATGAGCTCCTGGAGACCCCCGAGTTTCTGCAGCAGGGGCAACCTTTGCTAGAAACGGAGGCCCCGACGGAGCTGCAGGACGTGGGAGAGCCCGCTTTGCTGGAACCGCTACTCCTCAGCGACGAGGAGTACCGGGCTCTGCTGGAGGAGCTTTAGGACGCGGGGTTGGGGACGGGATCGGGGGCGGGGCGGTGGCCTCCCTTTCGCGGTGAGCACCTGGCTCGGTGTGGAGAGGCCTGTTTTCCCTCCGGGCTGACCAGCCTGGCGTTCCTGCCTTCCCGGTCTGGGCGCGGCGGCGGCGGCCGGAGACTCCACACCGAGGAGAACTGAGCATCCATCCCGGGGATTCCAGAGCCGGCCCAGGTTCCCGGAGGGGGACCGTCTACTGCGCATGCGCGGCCGTGCGGGCAGCGGCCAAGGCTCTGGGAGCAGCCCCGGCAGAGCTCTCACGCTTTTCCACCACCCGACCCCCGCTTGATCCCCCACCCCACTGCCCAACACAGCGCGCGCGCGCGCGCGCCCGCGCACACGCACACACACCCCAAGACACCCACACAACCACACACCCACACACCCAAACACACCACCCCCACCCCCACCCCCACCCCCACCCCCACCCCCACCCCCACCACCACCGAAAGCACCACCACCGTGTTCTGCACTGGGCTGCCCTTGCCATAAAACTAGGAATAGCCCCCTTCCACTTTTGAGTCCCGGAAGTTACCCAAGGAACATCCCTAACTTCTGGCCTACTCCTCCTTACATGGCAAATACTAGCCCCCATCTCAATCATATACCAAATTCACCCATCAATCAACACCCATATCCTCCTAACTCTCTCTACCCTATCTATCACAGTAGGCAGCTGAGGAGGTCTCAACCAAACACAATTACGCAAAATCCTAGGATATTCTTCAATCACTCACATAGGCTGAATAATAAGAACACTAGTATATAACCCAACTATCACAATTCTTTACTTCACCATAGACATCATCCTAACAACTACCATATTCCTGACCCTCAACCTAAACTCAAACACCACCACCCTCATACTATCCCACACCTGAAACAAATCAACCTGTCTAGCACCACTAAGAGCATCCACCCTCCTATCCCTAGGGGGCTTACCCCCTCTAACCGGCTTCCTACCTACATGAATTACCGTTCAAGAACTCACAATAAACAATCACTTTCTCATCCCCTCTATCATAATTATCAGAACTCTGCTTAACCTGTATTTCTCTATACGCCTAATCTATACCATCTCCCTAACACTATTTCCTACATCCAACAACACAAAAATAATATGGCAATTCGAAAACACAAAACCTACACTCCTTATTCCCCCACTCGTCATTGCCTCTACCCTTTTACTACCAACCTCCGCCCTAATTTTGGCTATCCACTAGAAATTTAGGTTAAACAAGACCAAGAGCCTTCAAAGCCCTTAGTAAGTAAAAATACTTAATTTCTGAAGTACATAAGGACTGCAAACACCTACTCTGCATCAATTGAACGCAAATCAATTCCTTTAATTAAGCTAAGCCCTCACTAGATCAACGGGACTCGAACCCACAAAAATTTAGTGAACAGCTAAATACCCTAATCAACTGGCTTTGATCCACTTCTCCCGCCGCAGGGAAAAAAGGCGGGAGAAGCCCCGGCAGAAACTTTTAAAGCTGCTCCTTTGAACTTGCAATTCAATGTGAAAATCACCTCCGGGCTGGTCAAAGGAGGACTAGACCCCTGTCTTTAGGTTTACAGCCTAATGCTTACTCAGCCACTTTACCCTTCCCTTCTCTCTATCTCTACCTATGCTCATCAACCGTTGACTCTTTTCAACAAACCATAAGGACATTGGGACTCTATACCTACTATTTGGTGCATGAGCTGGAATCATAGGTACAGCTCTAAGCCTTCTTCTTCGAGCTGAACTAGGTCAACCCGGCAATCTACTAGGTAACGACCATATTTACAACGTTATTGTAACGGCCCATGCATTCATCATAATTTTATCCTTATCATTGCCCATGGACTCACCTCCTCCATCTATTTCTGCCTAGCTAACTCAAACTATGAACGTACCCACAGCCGTATCCTACTACTGTCCCGAGGACTTCAAACCCTACTCCCATTAATAACCTTTTGATGGTTCACAGCAAACCTTACTAATCTTGCCCTACCCCCCACTATCAACCTACTAGGTGAGCTCTTTGTAATCGCAGCCTCATTTTCCTGATCCCATATGACTATTGTACTAACAGGACTCAACATACTAATTACAGCCCTCTACTCTCTCCACATGTTCATCACAATGCAGCGAGGAACACTTACACATCATATAATCAACATAAAACCCCCCTTCACACGAGAAAATACGTTCGTATTTATACACCTCGCTCCAATCATTCTTCTATCCCTCAACCCCAATATCATTCTAGGGTTTGCTCCCTGTAAATATAGTTTAATCAAAACATTAGATTGTGAACCTAACTATGGAAGCTTATCACTTCTTATTTACCGAGAAAACCTGCAAGGACTGCTAATCCATGCCTCCGTACTTAAAATTACGGCTTTCTCAACTTTTAAAGGATAACTAACAGCTATCCATTGGCCTTAGGAGCCAAAAACATTGGTGCAACTCCAAATAAAAGTAACAATCATGTGTACCCCTGTTATAACAACAACCCTCGCCTCCCTAACTCTTCCAATTTTTGCCACCCTCATCAACCCTGACAAAACACGCTCATATCCAAATTATGTAAAAACAACTGTAACATATGCTTTTATTACTAGCCTTCTTCCAACACCTTTCTACATTTTCTTCAACCAAGAAACAACCATGTGAAGTTGACATTGAATAGCAGCCCAGACATTAGATCTAACACTAAGCTTTAAACTAGATTACTTTTCCATAATATTTATTCCAATCGCACTGTTCATCACCTGATCCATTATAGAATCCTCGCTGTGGTACATAAGCTCAGATCCAAACATTAACCAACTCTTCAAATATCTCCTTATCTTCCTCGCTGCCATACTAATTCCAGTTACTGCTAACAACCTTTTCCAACTCTTCATCGGTTGGGAAGGCGTAGGAATTATGTCCTTCCTCCTAATTAGCTGATGACACGCTCGAGCGGACGCCAACACAGCAGCCATCCAAGCAGTCCTATACAACCGTATTGGCGACATTGGTCTTATCCTAGCTATGACACGATTCCTCCTGCATTACAACTCATGAGGCTTCCAACAGATATTAGCCCTAAACTCCAACTCAAACCTCCTTCCACTAATAGGCCTTCTCCTAGCAGCAACAGGAAAATCAGCCCAATCTGGCCTTCACCCCTGACTGCCCTCTGCCATAGAAGGCCCAACTCCAGTCTCAGCTCTACTTCACTCCAGCACCATAGTTGTTGCCGGAGTATTCCTACTCACCCGTTTCCACCCTTTAATAGAAAACTATACACTAATCCGAAACCTCACATTATGCCTGGGAGCCATTACTACTCTATTCACAGCCATCTGTGCCCTCGCACAAAACGATATTTAAAAAATCGTGGCCTTCTCTACCTCAAGTCAACTAGGCCTAATAATAGTCACCATTGGTATTAACCAACCATACCTAGCATTCCTACACATCTGCACCCATGCCTTCTTCAAAGCTATACTTTTTATGTGCTCCGGATCCATTATTCATAACCTGAACAACGAACAGGACATTCGAAAAATAGGAGGTCTGTTTAAAACACTGCCCCTCACCCCAACTTCCCTAGTTATTGGCAACCTAGCACTCACAGGAATGCCTTTCCTCACAGGCTTCTACTCCAAAGATCTCATTATCGAAGCCACAAATACGTCGTATACCAACGCCTGAGCCCTATTTATCACTCTCATCGCCACCTCCCTAACAAGCGCCTACAGTACTCGAACCATTCTCCTTACCCTAACAGGACAACCCCGCTTCCCAGCCCTAATAAACATCAACGAAAACAACCCCGCCCTACTAAACCCAATTAAATAGGCAGTATAACCACGGGATTCCTTATCACCAGTAATATCCCCCCTACCTCACTCCCCCAGCCAACAACACCCTTCTATCTCAAACTCTCAGCCCTAGACGCAACTGCTCTCGGTTTCCTAACAGCCCTAGACCTCGCCCTTATAACCAACAAACTAAAAGTGAAAAACCCATCACAAATACTCAAATTCTCCAACATACTAGGATACTTCCCCACCACGGTTCACCGTATGATCCCCTAGCAAAACCTACTTATAAGTCAAAACTTAGCCCTCCTCTTATTAGACTCAACATGGCTAGAAAAATCTATACCCGAAATAATCTCACAAACACATATTACCGCTTCCACAACTGTAACCACCCAGAGAGGCATAATCAAACTCTACTTCCTCTCTTTCCTCATCCCCCCTATCCTGACCCTACTTCTAATAATATAACCTATTACCCCGAGTAATCTCAATCACAATGTATACACCAACAAACAATGTTCAACCAGCAACCACCGCTAACCAACGCCCGTAATCATACAAGGCACCCGCACCAATACAGTCACCTCGAATTAACCCCGACCCCTCCCCCTCAAAAATCACCCAGTTACCCATATTATTGAAATTAACCACCACCACTTCTTCATCCAAACTTAAAACCCATAAAACCAGCCCTACCTCCATCATTAATCCTACCAAAGGACCCCCTAGAACCTCAAGCCCTGAGCCCCATGTCTCAGGATACTCTTCAATGGCCATTGCTGTAGTATAACCAAAGACAACTATTATACCCCCCAGATAAACTAAAAATATCATTAAACCCATATAAGCACCCCTCCCCAATTGAAAATAATCACACAACCAATCACACCACTAACAATTAACGCTAAACCCCCATAAATAGGAGAGGGCTTAGGAGAAAAACCTACAAACCCCATAACCAATAATACACTTAATGTCAATAAAACGTATGTCATTGCTTCCATATGGACTCCAACCATAACCAATGATACGAAAAACCATCGTTGTACCTCAACCACAAAAGCACCCATGATTCCACTACGCAAATCCAACCCAATCCTAAACATCATCAACCACTCCCCCCACCCCACTCCCCACTTCCGGGGCTTCTCCGGCCCCGCCCATACCCAGGCCACAGTGACCTGGGCCCTGTGGGTCCCGGCTTCCGAGGGCGGGCTTGCCCTGGGCTCCTCCGGCCTTCCTGAAGGGGTGGAGCCTGTGGGCCTTTATAAGGGCCGCTGGCCGGCTGGGCCGGCCTCCTGGCCGGACCTGCTCGCCGTGCACAGGCCGACTGAGGGGCACTGGAGCCCGCCGGCCTCTCTCTGCCCGTGTCTGTCCGCGAAATTCCGGCCAGGTCTCCCCGCGATGGCTCTCCCGACACCCGGCGACGGCGCCCTCCCGGCGGGAGCCCGAGGACGAGGACGGCGAAGGAGACTCGTTTGGACCCCGAGCCAGAGGGAGGCCCTGCGAGCCTGCTTTGAGCGGAACCCGTACCCGGGCATCGCCACCAGGGAAGAGCTGGCCCAGGCCATCGGCATTCCGGAGCCCAGGGTCCAGATTTGGTTTCAGAACGAGAGATCGCGCCAGCTGAGGCAGCACCGGCGGGAATCTCGGCCCTGGCCCGGGAAACGCGGCCCGCAAGAAGGCAGGCGAAAGCGGACCGCCGTCACCCGGTCCCAGACCGCCCTGCTCCTGCGAGCCTTCCAGCAGGATCGCTTTCCAGGCATCGCCACCCGGGAAGAACTGGCCAGAGAGACGGGCCTCCCGGAGTCCCGGATTCAGATTTGGTTTCAGAACCGGAGGGCCAGGCACCCAGGCCAGGGTGGCGGGGCACCGGCGCACGCAGGCGGCCCGGGCGACGCGGCCCCCGGCGGGTGTCCCCCCGCTCCCTCGCCGGTCGCCTTCACCCACACCGGGGCGTGGGCAACGGGGCTTCCCGCCCCCCACGTGCCCTGCGCGCCCTGGACTCTCCCACCGGGGGCTTTCGTGGGCCAGGGAGCAGGGGCCGTCGCCCCGCTGCAGCCCAGCCAGGCTGCGCAGGCAGCAGGGATCTCCCATCCCGCCCCGGCAGGCGGGGATTGGGATTTTTCCTACGCTGCCCTGGCGACTCCGGAAGGGGCGCTCTCCCACCCTCAGACTCCCCGGGGGTGGCCTCCGCGCCCGAGCCAATGGCGGGGGGATCGGGACCCGCAGCACCACAGCCTGCCGGGCCCTTGCTCGGTGGGACAGCCTGGGCCCGCTGGAGCTGAGCCGCAGGGCCAGGGTGTGCTGGCGCCGCCCACGTCCCAGGGGAGTCCGTGGTGGGGCTGGGGCCAGGGGCCCCAGGTCGCCGGGGCGGCGTGGGAGCCCCAAGTCGGGGCAGCTCCACCTCCGGGGCCCGCGCCCCCGGAGGCCTCCGCGGGGCAGGAGCAGATGCAAGCCATCCGGGCGCCCTCCCCGCCGCTCCAGGAGCCTGGGCGCTCGTCTGCACTCCCCTGCAGCCTGCTGGATGAGCTCCTGGAGACCCCCGAGTTTCTGCAGCAGGGGCAACCTTTGCTAGAAACGGAGGCCCCGACGGAGCTGCAGGACGTGGGAGAGCCCGCTTTGCTGGAACCGCTACTCCTCAGCGACGAGGAGTACCGGGCTCTGCTGGAGGAGCTTTAGGACGCGGGGTTGGGGACGGGATCGGGGGCGGGGCGGTGGCCTCCCTTTCGCGGTGAGCACCTGGCTCGGTGTGGAGAGGCCTGTTTTCCCTCCGGGCTGACCAGCCTGGCGTTCCTGCCTTCCCGGTCTGGGCGCGGCGGCGGCGGCCGGAGACTCCACACCGAGGAGAACTGAGCATCCATCCCGGGGATTCCAGAGCCGGCCCAGGTTCCCGGAGGGGGACCGTCTACTGCGCATGCGCGGCCGTGCGGGCAGCGGCCAAGGCTCTGGGAGCAGCCCCGGCAGAGCTCTCACGCTTTTCCACCACCCGACCCCCGCTTGATCCCCCACCCCACTGCCCAACACAGCGCGCGCGCGCGCGCGCCCGCGCACACGCACACACACCCCAAGACACCCACACAACCACACACCCACACACCCAAACACACCACCCCCACCCCCACCCCCACCCCCACCCCCACCCCCACCCCCACCACCACCGAAAGCACCACCACCGTGTTCTGCACTGGGCTGCCCTTGCCATAAAACTAGGAATAGCCCCCTTCCACTTTTGAGTCCCGGAAGTTACCCAAGGAACATCCCTAACTTCTGGCCTACTCCTCCTTACATGGCAAATACTAGCCCCCATCTCAATCATATACCAAATTCACCCATCAATCAACACCCATATCCTCCTAACTCTCTCTACCCTATCTATCACAGTAGGCAGCTGAGGAGGTCTCAACCAAACACAATTACGCAAAATCCTAGGATATTCTTCAATCACTCACATAGGCTGAATAATAAGAACACTAGTATATAACCCAACTATCACAATTCTTTACTTCACCATAGACATCATCCTAACAACTACCATATTCCTGACCCTCAACCTAAACTCAAACACCACCACCCTCATACTATCCCACACCTGAAACAAATCAACCTGTCTAGCACCACTAAGAGCATCCACCCTCCTATCCCTAGGGGGCTTACCCCCTCTAACCGGCTTCCTACCTACATGAATTACCGTTCAAGAACTCACAATAAACAATCACTTTCTCATCCCCTCTATCATAATTATCAGAACTCTGCTTAACCTGTATTTCTCTATACGCCTAATCTATACCATCTCCCTAACACTATTTCCTACATCCAACAACACAAAAATAATATGGCAATTCGAAAACACAAAACCTACACTCCTTATTCCCCCACTCGTCATTGCCTCTACCCTTTTACTACCAACCTCCGCCCTAATTTTGGCTATCCACTAGAAATTTAGGTTAAACAAGACCAAGAGCCTTCAAAGCCCTTAGTAAGTAAAAATACTTAATTTCTGAAGTACATAAGGACTGCAAACACCTACTCTGCATCAATTGAACGCAAATCAATTCCTTTAATTAAGCTAAGCCCTCACTAGATCAACGGGACTCGAACCCACAAAAATTTAGTGAACAGCTAAATACCCTAATCAACTGGCTTTGATCCACTTCTCCCGCCGCAGGGAAAAAAGGCGGGAGAAGCCCCGGCAGAAACTTTTAAAGCTGCTCCTTTGAACTTGCAATTCAATGTGAAAATCACCTCCGGGCTGGTCAAAGGAGGACTAGACCCCTGTCTTTAGGTTTACAGCCTAATGCTTACTCAGCCACTTTACCCTTCCCTTCTCTCTATCTCTACCTATGCTCATCAACCGTTGACTCTTTTCAACAAACCATAAGGACATTGGGACTCTATACCTACTATTTGGTGCATGAGCTGGAATCATAGGTACAGCTCTAAGCCTTCTTCTTCGAGCTGAACTAGGTCAACCCGGCAATCTACTAGGTAACGACCATATTTACAACGTTATTGTAACGGCCCATGCATTCATCATAATTTTATCCTTATCATTGCCCATGGACTCACCTCCTCCATCTATTTCTGCCTAGCTAACTCAAACTATGAACGTACCCACAGCCGTATCCTACTACTGTCCCGAGGACTTCAAACCCTACTCCCATTAATAACCTTTTGATGGTTCACAGCAAACCTTACTAATCTTGCCCTACCCCCCACTATCAACCTACTAGGTGAGCTCTTTGTAATCGCAGCCTCATTTTCCTGATCCCATATGACTATTGTACTAACAGGACTCAACATACTAATTACAGCCCTCTACTCTCTCCACATGTTCATCACAATGCAGCGAGGAACACTTACACATCATATAATCAACATAAAACCCCCCTTCACACGAGAAAATACGTTCGTATTTATACACCTCGCTCCAATCATTCTTCTATCCCTCAACCCCAATATCATTCTAGGGTTTGCTCCCTGTAAATATAGTTTAATCAAAACATTAGATTGTGAACCTAACTATGGAAGCTTATCACTTCTTATTTACCGAGAAAACCTGCAAGGACTGCTAATCCATGCCTCCGTACTTAAAATTACGGCTTTCTCAACTTTTAAAGGATAACTAACAGCTATCCATTGGCCTTAGGAGCCAAAAACATTGGTGCAACTCCAAATAAAAGTAACAATCATGTGTACCCCTGTTATAACAACAACCCTCGCCTCCCTAACTCTTCCAATTTTTGCCACCCTCATCAACCCTGACAAAACACGCTCATATCCAAATTATGTAAAAACAACTGTAACATATGCTTTTATTACTAGCCTTCTTCCAACACCTTTCTACATTTTCTTCAACCAAGAAACAACCATGTGAAGTTGACATTGAATAGCAGCCCAGACATTAGATCTAACACTAAGCTTTAAACTAGATTACTTTTCCATAATATTTATTCCAATCGCACTGTTCATCACCTGATCCATTATAGAATCCTCGCTGTGGTACATAAGCTCAGATCCAAACATTAACCAACTCTTCAAATATCTCCTTATCTTCCTCGCTGCCATACTAATTCCAGTTACTGCTAACAACCTTTTCCAACTCTTCATCGGTTGGGAAGGCGTAGGAATTATGTCCTTCCTCCTAATTAGCTGATGACACGCTCGAGCGGACGCCAACACAGCAGCCATCCAAGCAGTCCTATACAACCGTATTGGCGACATTGGTCTTATCCTAGCTATGACACGATTCCTCCTGCATTACAACTCATGAGGCTTCCAACAGATATTAGCCCTAAACTCCAACTCAAACCTCCTTCCACTAATAGGCCTTCTCCTAGCAGCAACAGGAAAATCAGCCCAATCTGGCCTTCACCCCTGACTGCCCTCTGCCATAGAAGGCCCAACTCCAGTCTCAGCTCTACTTCACTCCAGCACCATAGTTGTTGCCGGAGTATTCCTACTCACCCGTTTCCACCCTTTAATAGAAAACTATACACTAATCCGAAACCTCACATTATGCCTGGGAGCCATTACTACTCTATTCACAGCCATCTGTGCCCTCGCACAAAACGATATTTAAAAAATCGTGGCCTTCTCTACCTCAAGTCAACTAGGCCTAATAATAGTCACCATTGGTATTAACCAACCATACCTAGCATTCCTACACATCTGCACCCATGCCTTCTTCAAAGCTATACTTTTTATGTGCTCCGGATCCATTATTCATAACCTGAACAACGAACAGGACATTCGAAAAATAGGAGGTCTGTTTAAAACACTGCCCCTCACCCCAACTTCCCTAGTTATTGGCAACCTAGCACTCACAGGAATGCCTTTCCTCACAGGCTTCTACTCCAAAGATCTCATTATCGAAGCCACAAATACGTCGTATACCAACGCCTGAGCCCTATTTATCACTCTCATCGCCACCTCCCTAACAAGCGCCTACAGTACTCGAACCATTCTCCTTACCCTAACAGGACAACCCCGCTTCCCAGCCCTAATAAACATCAACGAAAACAACCCCGCCCTACTAAACCCAATTAAATAGGCAGTATAACCACGGGATTCCTTATCACCAGTAATATCCCCCCTACCTCACTCCCCCAGCCAACAACACCCTTCTATCTCAAACTCTCAGCCCTAGACGCAACTGCTCTCGGTTTCCTAACAGCCCTAGACCTCGCCCTTATAACCAACAAACTAAAAGTGAAAAACCCATCACAAATACTCAAATTCTCCAACATACTAGGATACTTCCCCACCACGGTTCACCGTATGATCCCCTAGCAAAACCTACTTATAAGTCAAAACTTAGCCCTCCTCTTATTAGACTCAACATGGCTAGAAAAATCTATACCCGAAATAATCTCACAAACACATATTACCGCTTCCACAACTGTAACCACCCAGAGAGGCATAATCAAACTCTACTTCCTCTCTTTCCTCATCCCCCCTATCCTGACCCTACTTCTAATAATATAACCTATTACCCCGAGTAATCTCAATCACAATGTATACACCAACAAACAATGTTCAACCAGCAACCACCGCTAACCAACGCCCGTAATCATACAAGGCACCCGCACCAATACAGTCACCTCGAATTAACCCCGACCCCTCCCCCTCAAAAATCACCCAGTTACCCATATTATTGAAATTAACCACCACCACTTCTTCATCCAAACTTAAAACCCATAAAACCAGCCCTACCTCCATCATTAATCCTACCAAAGGACCCCCTAGAACCTCAAGCCCTGAGCCCCATGTCTCAGGATACTCTTCAATGGCCATTGCTGTAGTATAACCAAAGACAACTATTATACCCCCCAGATAAACTAAAAATATCATTAAACCCATATAAGCACCCCTCCCCAATTGAAAATAATCACACAACCAATCACACCACTAACAATTAACGCTAAACCCCCATAAATAGGAGAGGGCTTAGGAGAAAAACCTACAAACCCCATAACCAATAATACACTTAATGTCAATAAAACGTATGTCATTGCTTCCATATGGACTCCAACCATAACCAATGATACGAAAAACCATCGTTGTACCTCAACCACAAAAGCACCCATGATTCCACTACGCAAATCCAACCCAATCCTAAACATCATCAACCACTCCCCCCACCCCACTCCCCACTTCCGGGGCTTCTCCGGCCCCGCCCATACCCAGGCCACAGTGACCTGGGCCCTGTGGGTCCCGGCTTCCGAGGGCGGGCTTGCCCTGGGCTCCTCCGGCCTTCCTGAAGGGGTGGAGCCTGTGGGCCTTTATAAGGGCCGCTGGCCGGCTGGGCCGGCCTCCTGGCCGGACCTGCTCGCCGTGCACAGGCCGACTGAGGGGCACTGGAGCCCGCCGGCCTCTCTCTGCCCGTGTCTGTCCGCGAAATTCCGGCCAGGTCTCCCCGCGATGGCTCTCCCGACACCCGGCGACGGCGCCCTCCCGGCGGGAGCCCGAGGACGAGGACGGCGAAGGAGACTCGTTTGGACCCCGAGCCAGAGGGAGGCCCTGCGAGCCTGCTTTGAGCGGAACCCGTACCCGGGCATCGCCACCAGGGAAGAGCTGGCCCAGGCCATCGGCATTCCGGAGCCCAGGGTCCAGATTTGGTTTCAGAACGAGAGATCGCGCCAGCTGAGGCAGCACCGGCGGGAATCTCGGCCCTGGCCCGGGAAACGCGGCCCGCAAGAAGGCAGGCGAAAGCGGACCGCCGTCACCCGGTCCCAGACCGCCCTGCTCCTGCGAGCCTTCCAGCAGGATCGCTTTCCAGGCATCGCCACCCGGGAAGAACTGGCCAGAGAGACGGGCCTCCCGGAGTCCCGGATTCAGATTTGGTTTCAGAACCGGAGGGCCAGGCACCCAGGCCAGGGTGGCGGGGCACCGGCGCACGCAGGCGGCCCGGGCGACGCGGCCCCCGGCGGGTGTCCCCCCGCTCCCTCGCCGGTCGCCTTCACCCACACCGGGGCGTGGGCAACGGGGCTTCCCGCCCCCCACGTGCCCTGCGCGCCCTGGACTCTCCCACCGGGGGCTTTCGTGGGCCAGGGAGCAGGGGCCGTCGCCCCGCTGCAGCCCAGCCAGGCTGCGCAGGCAGCAGGGATCTCCCATCCCGCCCCGGCAGGCGGGGATTGGGATTTTTCCTACGCTGCCCTGGCGACTCCGGAAGGGGCGCTCTCCCACCCTCAGACTCCCCGGGGGTGGCCTCCGCGCCCGAGCCAATGGCGGGGGGATCGGGACCCGCAGCACCACAGCCTGCCGGGCCCTTGCTCGGTGGGACAGCCTGGGCCCGCTGGAGCTGAGCCGCAGGGCCAGGGTGTGCTGGCGCCGCCCACGTCCCAGGGGAGTCCGTGGTGGGGCTGGGGCCAGGGGCCCCAGGTCGCCGGGGCGGCGTGGGAGCCCCAAGTCGGGGCAGCTCCACCTCCGGGGCCCGCGCCCCCGGAGGCCTCCGCGGGGCAGGAGCAGATGCAAGCCATCCGGGCGCCCTCCCCGCCGCTCCAGGAGCCTGGGCGCTCGTCTGCACTCCCCTGCAGCCTGCTGGATGAGCTCCTGGAGACCCCCGAGTTTCTGCAGCAGGGGCAACCTTTGCTAGAAACGGAGGCCCCGACGGAGCTGCAGGACGTGGGAGAGCCCGCTTTGCTGGAACCGCTACTCCTCAGCGACGAGGAGTACCGGGCTCTGCTGGAGGAGCTTTAGGACGCGGGGTTGGGGACGGGATCGGGGGCGGGGCGGTGGCCTCCCTTTCGCGGTGAGCACCTGGCTCGGTGTGGAGAGGCCTGTTTTCCCTCCGGGCTGACCAGCCTGGCGTTCCTGCCTTCCCGGTCTGGGCGCGGCGGCGGCGGCCGGAGACTCCACACCGAGGAGAACTGAGCATCCATCCCGGGGATTCCAGAGCCGGCCCAGGTTCCCGGAGGGGGACCGTCTACTGCGCATGCGCGGCCGTGCGGGCAGCGGCCAAGGCTCTGGGAGCAGCCCCGGCAGAGCTCTCACGCTTTTCCACCACCCGACCCCCGCTTGATCCCCCACCCCACTGCCCAACACAGCGCGCGCGCGCGCGCCCGCGCACACGCACACACACCCCAAGACACCCACACAACCACACACCCACACACCCAAACACACCACCCCCACCCCCACCCCCACCCCCACCCCCACCCCCACCCCCACCACCACCGAAAGCACCACCACCGTGTTCTGCACTGGGCTGCCCTTGCCATAAAACTAGGAATAGCCCCCTTCCACTTTTGAGTCCCGGAAGTTACCCAAGGAACATCCCTAACTTCTGGCCTACTCCTCCTTACATGGCAAATACTAGCCCCCATCTCAATCATATACCAAATTCACCCATCAATCAACACCCATATCCTCCTAACTCTCTCTACCCTATCTATCACAGTAGGCAGCTGAGGAGGTCTCAACCAAACACAATTACGCAAAATCCTAGGATATTCTTCAATCACTCACATAGGCTGAATAATAAGAACACTAGTATATAACCCAACTATCACAATTCTTTACTTCACCATAGACATCATCCTAACAACTACCATATTCCTGACCCTCAACCTAAACTCAAACACCACCACCCTCATACTATCCCACACCTGAAACAAATCAACCTGTCTAGCACCACTAAGAGCATCCACCCTCCTATCCCTAGGGGGCTTACCCCCTCTAACCGGCTTCCTACCTACATGAATTACCGTTCAAGAACTCACAATAAACAATCACTTTCTCATCCCCTCTATCATAATTATCAGAACTCTGCTTAACCTGTATTTCTCTATACGCCTAATCTATACCATCTCCCTAACACTATTTCCTACATCCAACAACACAAAAATAATATGGCAATTCGAAAACACAAAACCTACACTCCTTATTCCCCCACTCGTCATTGCCTCTACCCTTTTACTACCAACCTCCGCCCTAATTTTGGCTATCCACTAGAAATTTAGGTTAAACAAGACCAAGAGCCTTCAAAGCCCTTAGTAAGTAAAAATACTTAATTTCTGAAGTACATAAGGACTGCAAACACCTACTCTGCATCAATTGAACGCAAATCAATTCCTTTAATTAAGCTAAGCCCTCACTAGATCAACGGGACTCGAACCCACAAAAATTTAGTGAACAGCTAAATACCCTAATCAACTGGCTTTGATCCACTTCTCCCGCCGCAGGGAAAAAAGGCGGGAGAAGCCCCGGCAGAAACTTTTAAAGCTGCTCCTTTGAACTTGCAATTCAATGTGAAAATCACCTCCGGGCTGGTCAAAGGAGGACTAGACCCCTGTCTTTAGGTTTACAGCCTAATGCTTACTCAGCCACTTTACCCTTCCCTTCTCTCTATCTCTACCTATGCTCATCAACCGTTGACTCTTTTCAACAAACCATAAGGACATTGGGACTCTATACCTACTATTTGGTGCATGAGCTGGAATCATAGGTACAGCTCTAAGCCTTCTTCTTCGAGCTGAACTAGGTCAACCCGGCAATCTACTAGGTAACGACCATATTTACAACGTTATTGTAACGGCCCATGCATTCATCATAATTTTATCCTTATCATTGCCCATGGACTCACCTCCTCCATCTATTTCTGCCTAGCTAACTCAAACTATGAACGTACCCACAGCCGTATCCTACTACTGTCCCGAGGACTTCAAACCCTACTCCCATTAATAACCTTTTGATGGTTCACAGCAAACCTTACTAATCTTGCCCTACCCCCCACTATCAACCTACTAGGTGAGCTCTTTGTAATCGCAGCCTCATTTTCCTGATCCCATATGACTATTGTACTAACAGGACTCAACATACTAATTACAGCCCTCTACTCTCTCCACATGTTCATCACAATGCAGCGAGGAACACTTACACATCATATAATCAACATAAAACCCCCCTTCACACGAGAAAATACGTTCGTATTTATACACCTCGCTCCAATCATTCTTCTATCCCTCAACCCCAATATCATTCTAGGGTTTGCTCCCTGTAAATATAGTTTAATCAAAACATTAGATTGTGAACCTAACTATGGAAGCTTATCACTTCTTATTTACCGAGAAAACCTGCAAGGACTGCTAATCCATGCCTCCGTACTTAAAATTACGGCTTTCTCAACTTTTAAAGGATAACTAACAGCTATCCATTGGCCTTAGGAGCCAAAAACATTGGTGCAACTCCAAATAAAAGTAACAATCATGTGTACCCCTGTTATAACAACAACCCTCGCCTCCCTAACTCTTCCAATTTTTGCCACCCTCATCAACCCTGACAAAACACGCTCATATCCAAATTATGTAAAAACAACTGTAACATATGCTTTTATTACTAGCCTTCTTCCAACACCTTTCTACATTTTCTTCAACCAAGAAACAACCATGTGAAGTTGACATTGAATAGCAGCCCAGACATTAGATCTAACACTAAGCTTTAAACTAGATTACTTTTCCATAATATTTATTCCAATCGCACTGTTCATCACCTGATCCATTATAGAATCCTCGCTGTGGTACATAAGCTCAGATCCAAACATTAACCAACTCTTCAAATATCTCCTTATCTTCCTCGCTGCCATACTAATTCCAGTTACTGCTAACAACCTTTTCCAACTCTTCATCGGTTGGGAAGGCGTAGGAATTATGTCCTTCCTCCTAATTAGCTGATGACACGCTCGAGCGGACGCCAACACAGCAGCCATCCAAGCAGTCCTATACAACCGTATTGGCGACATTGGTCTTATCCTAGCTATGACACGATTCCTCCTGCATTACAACTCATGAGGCTTCCAACAGATATTAGCCCTAAACTCCAACTCAAACCTCCTTCCACTAATAGGCCTTCTCCTAGCAGCAACAGGAAAATCAGCCCAATCTGGCCTTCACCCCTGACTGCCCTCTGCCATAGAAGGCCCAACTCCAGTCTCAGCTCTACTTCACTCCAGCACCATAGTTGTTGCCGGAGTATTCCTACTCACCCGTTTCCACCCTTTAATAGAAAACTATACACTAATCCGAAACCTCACATTATGCCTGGGAGCCATTACTACTCTATTCACAGCCATCTGTGCCCTCGCACAAAACGATATTTAAAAAATCGTGGCCTTCTCTACCTCAAGTCAACTAGGCCTAATAATAGTCACCATTGGTATTAACCAACCATACCTAGCATTCCTACACATCTGCACCCATGCCTTCTTCAAAGCTATACTTTTTATGTGCTCCGGATCCATTATTCATAACCTGAACAACGAACAGGACATTCGAAAAATAGGAGGTCTGTTTAAAACACTGCCCCTCACCCCAACTTCCCTAGTTATTGGCAACCTAGCACTCACAGGAATGCCTTTCCTCACAGGCTTCTACTCCAAAGATCTCATTATCGAAGCCACAAATACGTCGTATACCAACGCCTGAGCCCTATTTATCACTCTCATCGCCACCTCCCTAACAAGCGCCTACAGTACTCGAACCATTCTCCTTACCCTAACAGGACAACCCCGCTTCCCAGCCCTAATAAACATCAACGAAAACAACCCCGCCCTACTAAACCCAATTAAATAGGCAGTATAACCACGGGATTCCTTATCACCAGTAATATCCCCCCTACCTCACTCCCCCAGCCAACAACACCCTTCTATCTCAAACTCTCAGCCCTAGACGCAACTGCTCTCGGTTTCCTAACAGCCCTAGACCTCGCCCTTATAACCAACAAACTAAAAGTGAAAAACCCATCACAAATACTCAAATTCTCCAACATACTAGGATACTTCCCCACCACGGTTCACCGTATGATCCCCTAGCAAAACCTACTTATAAGTCAAAACTTAGCCCTCCTCTTATTAGACTCAACATGGCTAGAAAAATCTATACCCGAAATAATCTCACAAACACATATTACCGCTTCCACAACTGTAACCACCCAGAGAGGCATAATCAAACTCTACTTCCTCTCTTTCCTCATCCCCCCTATCCTGACCCTACTTCTAATAATATAACCTATTACCCCGAGTAATCTCAATCACAATGTATACACCAACAAACAATGTTCAACCAGCAACCACCGCTAACCAACGCCCGTAATCATACAAGGCACCCGCACCAATACAGTCACCTCGAATTAACCCCGACCCCTCCCCCTCAAAAATCACCCAGTTACCCATATTATTGAAATTAACCACCACCACTTCTTCATCCAAACTTAAAACCCATAAAACCAGCCCTACCTCCATCATTAATCCTACCAAAGGACCCCCTAGAACCTCAAGCCCTGAGCCCCATGTCTCAGGATACTCTTCAATGGCCATTGCTGTAGTATAACCAAAGACAACTATTATACCCCCCAGATAAACTAAAAATATCATTAAACCCATATAAGCACCCCTCCCCAATTGAAAATAATCACACAACCAATCACACCACTAACAATTAACGCTAAACCCCCATAAATAGGAGAGGGCTTAGGAGAAAAACCTACAAACCCCATAACCAATAATACACTTAATGTCAATAAAACGTATGTCATTGCTTCCATATGGACTCCAACCATAACCAATGATACGAAAAACCATCGTTGTACCTCAACCACAAAAGCACCCATGATTCCACTACGCAAATCCAACCCAATCCTAAACATCATCAACCACTCCCCCCACCCCACTCCCCACTTCCGGGGCTTCTCCGGCCCCGCCCATACCCAGGCCACAGTGACCTGGGCCCTGTGGGTCCCGGCTTCCGAGGGCGGGCTTGCCCTGGGCTCCTCCGGCCTTCCTGAAGGGGTGGAGCCTGTGGGCCTTTATAAGGGCCGCTGGCCGGCTGGGCCGGCCTCCTGGCCGGACCTGCTCGCCGTGCACAGGCCGACTGAGGGGCACTGGAGCCCGCCGGCCTCTCTCTGCCCGTGTCTGTCCGCGAAATTCCGGCCAGGTCTCCCCGCGATGGCTCTCCCGACACCCGGCGACGGCGCCCTCCCGGCGGGAGCCCGAGGACGAGGACGGCGAAGGAGACTCGTTTGGACCCCGAGCCAGAGGGAGGCCCTGCGAGCCTGCTTTGAGCGGAACCCGTACCCGGGCATCGCCACCAGGGAAGAGCTGGCCCAGGCCATCGGCATTCCGGAGCCCAGGGTCCAGATTTGGTTTCAGAACGAGAGATCGCGCCAGCTGAGGCAGCACCGGCGGGAATCTCGGCCCTGGCCCGGGAAACGCGGCCCGCAAGAAGGCAGGCGAAAGCGGACCGCCGTCACCCGGTCCCAGACCGCCCTGCTCCTGCGAGCCTTCCAGCAGGATCGCTTTCCAGGCATCGCCACCCGGGAAGAACTGGCCAGAGAGACGGGCCTCCCGGAGTCCCGGATTCAGATTTGGTTTCAGAACCGGAGGGCCAGGCACCCAGGCCAGGGTGGCGGGGCACCGGCGCACGCAGGCGGCCCGGGCGACGCGGCCCCCGGCGGGTGTCCCCCCGCTCCCTCGCCGGTCGCCTTCACCCACACCGGGGCGTGGGCAACGGGGCTTCCCGCCCCCCACGTGCCCTGCGCGCCCTGGACTCTCCCACCGGGGGCTTTCGTGGGCCAGGGAGCAGGGGCCGTCGCCCCGCTGCAGCCCAGCCAGGCTGCGCAGGCAGCAGGGATCTCCCATCCCGCCCCGGCAGGCGGGGATTGGGATTTTTCCTACGCTGCCCTGGCGACTCCGGAAGGGGCGCTCTCCCACCCTCAGACTCCCCGGGGGTGGCCTCCGCGCCCGAGCCAATGGCGGGGGGATCGGGACCCGCAGCACCACAGCCTGCCGGGCCCTTGCTCGGTGGGACAGCCTGGGCCCGCTGGAGCTGAGCCGCAGGGCCAGGGTGTGCTGGCGCCGCCCACGTCCCAGGGGAGTCCGTGGTGGGGCTGGGGCCAGGGGCCCCAGGTCGCCGGGGCGGCGTGGGAGCCCCAAGTCGGGGCAGCTCCACCTCCGGGGCCCGCGCCCCCGGAGGCCTCCGCGGGGCAGGAGCAGATGCAAGCCATCCGGGCGCCCTCCCCGCCGCTCCAGGAGCCTGGGCGCTCGTCTGCACTCCCCTGCAGCCTGCTGGATGAGCTCCTGGAGACCCCCGAGTTTCTGCAGCAGGGGCAACCTTTGCTAGAAACGGAGGCCCCGACGGAGCTGCAGGACGTGGGAGAGCCCGCTTTGCTGGAACCGCTACTCCTCAGCGACGAGGAGTACCGGGCTCTGCTGGAGGAGCTTTAGGACGCGGGGTTGGGGACGGGATCGGGGGCGGGGCGGTGGCCTCCCTTTCGCGGTGAGCACCTGGCTCGGTGTGGAGAGGCCTGTTTTCCCTCCGGGCTGACCAGCCTGGCGTTCCTGCCTTCCCGGTCTGGGCGCGGCGGCGGCGGCCGGAGACTCCACACCGAGGAGAACTGAGCATCCATCCCGGGGATTCCAGAGCCGGCCCAGGTTCCCGGAGGGGGACCGTCTACTGCGCATGCGCGGCCGTGCGGGCAGCGGCCAAGGCTCTGGGAGCAGCCCCGGCAGAGCTCTCACGCTTTTCCACCACCCGACCCCCGCTTGATCCCCCACCCCACTGCCCAACACAGCGCGCGCGCGCGCGCCCGCGCACACGCACACACACCCCAAGACACCCACACAACCACACACCCACACACCCAAACACACCACCCCCACCCCCACCCCCACCCCCACCCCCACCACCACCCCCACCACCACCGAAAGCACCACCACCGTGTTCTGCACTGGGCTGCCCTTGCCATAAAACTAGGAATAGCCCCCTTCCACTTTTGAGTCCCGGAAGTTACCCAAGGAACATCCCTAACTTCTGGCCTACTCCTCCTTACATGGCAAATACTAGCCCCCATCTCAATCATATACCAAATTCACCCATCAATCAACACCCATATCCTCCTAACTCTCTCTACCCTATCTATCACAGTAGGCAGCTGAGGAGGTCTCAACCAAACACAATTACGCAAAATCCTAGGATATTCTTCAATCACTCACATAGGCTGAATAATAAGAACACTAGTATATAACCCAACTATCACAATTCTTTACTTCACCATAGACATCATCCTAACAACTACCATATTCCTGACCCTCAACCTAAACTCAAACACCACCACCCTCATACTATCCCACACCTGAAACAAATCAACCTGTCTAGCACCACTAAGAGCATCCACCCTCCTATCCCTAGGGGGCTTACCCCCTCTAACCGGCTTCCTACCTACATGAATTACCGTTCAAGAACTCACAATAAACAATCACTTTCTCATCCCCTCTATCATAATTATCAGAACTCTGCTTAACCTGTATTTCTCTATACGCCTAATCTATACCATCTCCCTAACACTATTTCCTACATCCAACAACACAAAAATAATATGGCAATTCGAAAACACAAAACCTACACTCCTTATTCCCCCACTCGTCATTGCCTCTACCCTTTTACTACCAACCTCCGCCCTAATTTTGGCTATCCACTAGAAATTTAGGTTAAACAAGACCAAGAGCCTTCAAAGCCCTTAGTAAGTAAAAATACTTAATTTCTGAAGTACATAAGGACTGCAAACACCTACTCTGCATCAATTGAACGCAAATCAATTCCTTTAATTAAGCTAAGCCCTCACTAGATCAACGGGACTCGAACCCACAAAAATTTAGTGAACAGCTAAATACCCTAATCAACTGGCTTTGATCCACTTCTCCCGCCGCAGGGAAAAAAGGCGGGAGAAGCCCCGGCAGAAACTTTTAAAGCTGCTCCTTTGAACTTGCAATTCAATGTGAAAATCACCTCCGGGCTGGTCAAAGGAGGACTAGACCCCTGTCTTTAGGTTTACAGCCTAATGCTTACTCAGCCACTTTACCCTTCCCTTCTCTCTATCTCTACCTATGCTCATCAACCGTTGACTCTTTTCAACAAACCATAAGGACATTGGGACTCTATACCTACTATTTGGTGCATGAGCTGGAATCATAGGTACAGCTCTAAGCCTTCTTCTTCGAGCTGAACTAGGTCAACCCGGCAATCTACTAGGTAACGACCATATTTACAACGTTATTGTAACGGCCCATGCATTCATCATAATTTTATCCTTATCATTGCCCATGGACTCACCTCCTCCATCTATTTCTGCCTAGCTAACTCAAACTATGAACGTACCCACAGCCGTATCCTACTACTGTCCCGAGGACTTCAAACCCTACTCCCATTAATAACCTTTTGATGGTTCACAGCAAACCTTACTAATCTTGCCCTACCCCCCACTATCAACCTACTAGGTGAGCTCTTTGTAATCGCAGCCTCATTTTCCTGATCCCATATGACTATTGTACTAACAGGACTCAACATACTAATTACAGCCCTCTACTCTCTCCACATGTTCATCACAATGCAGCGAGGAACACTTACACATCATATAATCAACATAAAACCCCCCTTCACACGAGAAAATACGTTCGTATTTATACACCTCGCTCCAATCATTCTTCTATCCCTCAACCCCAATATCATTCTAGGGTTTGCTCCCTGTAAATATAGTTTAATCAAAACATTAGATTGTGAACCTAACTATGGAAGCTTATCACTTCTTATTTACCGAGAAAACCTGCAAGGACTGCTAATCCATGCCTCCGTACTTAAAATTACGGCTTTCTCAACTTTTAAAGGATAACTAACAGCTATCCATTGGCCTTAGGAGCCAAAAACATTGGTGCAACTCCAAATAAAAGTAACAATCATGTGTACCCCTGTTATAACAACAACCCTCGCCTCCCTAACTCTTCCAATTTTTGCCACCCTCATCAACCCTGACAAAACACGCTCATATCCAAATTATGTAAAAACAACTGTAACATATGCTTTTATTACTAGCCTTCTTCCAACACCTTTCTACATTTTCTTCAACCAAGAAACAACCATGTGAAGTTGACATTGAATAGCAGCCCAGACATTAGATCTAACACTAAGCTTTAAACTAGATTACTTTTCCATAATATTTATTCCAATCGCACTGTTCATCACCTGATCCATTATAGAATCCTCGCTATGGTACATAAGCTCAGATCCAAACATTAACCAACTCTTCAAATATCTCCTTATCTTCCTCGCTGCCATACTAATTCCAGTTACTGCTAACAACCTTTTCCAACTCTTCATCGGTTGGGAAGGCGTAGGAATTATGTCCTTCCTCCTAATTAGCTGATGACACGCTCGAGCGGACGCCAACACAGCAGCCATCCAAGCAGTCCTATACAACCGTATTGGCGACATTGGTCTTATCCTAGCTATGACACGATTCCTCCTGCATTACAACTCATGAGGCTTCCAACAGATATTAGCCCTAAACTCCAACTCAAACCTCCTTCCACTAATAGGCCTTCTCCTAGCAGCAACAGGAAAATCAGCCCAATCTGGCCTTCACCCCTGACTGCCCTCTGCCATAGAAGGCCCAACTCCAGTCTCAGCTCTACTTCACTCCAGCACCATGGTTGTTGCCGGAGTATTCCTACTCACCCGTTTCCACCCTTTAATAGAAAACTATACACTAATCCGAAACCTCACATTATGCCTGGGAGCCATTACTACTCTATTCACAGCCATCTGTGCCCTCGCACAAAACGATATTTAAAAAATCGTGGCCTTCTCTACCTCAAGTCAACTAGGCCTAATAATAGTCACCATTGGTATTAACCAACCATACCTAGCATTCCTACACATCTGCACCCATGCCTTCTTCAAAGCTATACTTTTTATGTGCTCCGGATCCATTATTCATAACCTGAACAACGAACAGGACATTCGAAAAATAGGAGGTCTGTTTAAAACACTGCCCCTCACCCCAACTTCCCTAGTTATTGGCAACCTAGCACTCACAGGAATGCCTTTCCTCACAGGCTTCTACTCCAAAGATCTCATTATCGAAGCCACAAATACGTCGTATACCAACGCCTGAGCCCTATTTATCACTCTCATCGCCACCTCCCTAACAAGCGCCTACAGTACTCGAACCATTCTCCTTACCCTAACAGGACAACCCCGCTTCCCAGCCCTAATAAACATCAACGAAAACAACCCCGCCCTACTAAACCCAATTAAATAGGCAGTATAACCACGGGATTCCTTATCACCAGTAATATCCCCCCTACCTCACTCCCCCAGCCAACAACACCCTTCTATCTCAAACTCTCAGCCCTAGACGCAACTGCTCTCGGTTTCCTAACAGCCCTAGACCTCGCCCTTATAACCAACAAACTAAAAGTGAAAAACCCATCACAAATACTCAAATTCTCCAACATACTAGGATACTTCCCCACCACGGTTCACCGTATGATCCCCTAGCAAAACCTACTTATAAGTCAAAACTTAGCCCTCCTCTTATTAGACTCAACATGGCTAGAAAAATCTATACCCGAAATAATCTCACAAACACATATTACCGCTTCCACAACTGTAACCACCCAGAGAGGCATAATCAAACTCTACTTCCTCTCTTTCCTCATCCCCCCTATCCTGACCCTACTTCTAATAATATAACCTATTACCCCGAGTAATCTCAATCACAATGTATACACCAACAAACAATGTTCAACCAGCAACCACCGCTAACCAACGCCCGTAATCATACAAGGCACCCGCACCAATACAGTCACCTCGAATTAACCCCGACCCCTCCCCCTCAAAAATCACCCAGTTACCCATATTATTGAAATTAACCACCACCACTTCTTCATCCAAACTTAAAACCCATAAAACCAGCCCTACCTCCATCATTAATCCTACCAAAGGACCCCCTAGAACCTCAAGCCCTGAGCCCCATGTCTCAGGATACTCTTCAATGGCCATTGCTGTAGTATAACCAAAGACAACTATTATACCCCCCAGATAAACTAAAAATATCATTAAACCCATATAAGCACCCCTCCCCAATTGAAAATAATCACACAACCAATCACACCACTAACAATTAACGCTAAACCCCCATAAATAGGAGAGGGCTTAGGAGAAAAACCTACAAACCCCATAACCAATAATACACTTAATGTCAATAAAACGTATGTCATTGCTTCCATATGGACTCCAACCATAACCAATGATACGAAAAACCATCGTTGTACCTCAACCACAAAAGCACCCATGATTCCACTACGCAAATCCAACCCAATCCTAAACATCATCAACCACTCCCCCCACCCCACTCCCCACTTCCGGGGCTTCTCCGGCCCCGCCCATACCCAGGCCACAGTGACCTGGGCCCTGTGGGTCCCGGCTTCCGAGGGCGGGCTTGCCCTGGGCTCCTCCGGCCTTCCTGAAGGGGTGGAGCCTGTGGGCCTTTATAAGGGCCGCTGGCCGGCTGGGCCGGCCTCCTGGCCGGACCTGCTCGCCGTGCACAGGCCGACTGAGGGGCACTGGAGCCCGCCGGCCTCTCTCTGCCCGTGTCTGTCCGCGAAATTCCGGCCAGGTCTCCCCGCGATGGCTCTCCCGACACCCGGCGACGGCGCCCTCCCGGCGGGAGCCCGAGGACGAGGACGGCGAAGGAGACTCGTTTGGACCCCGAGCCAGAGGGAGGCCCTGCGAGCCTGCTTTGAGCGGAACCCGTACCCGGGCATCGCCACCAGGGAAGAGCTGGCCCAGGCCATCGGCATTCCGGAGCCCAGGGTCCAGATTTGGTTTCAGAACGAGAGATCGCGCCAGCTGAGGCAGCACCGGCGGGAATCTCGGCCCTGGCCCGGGAAACGCGGCCCGCAAGAAGGCAGGCGAAAGCGGACCGCCGTCACCCGGTCCCAGACCGCCCTGCTCCTGCGAGCCTTCCAGCAGGATCGCTTTCCAGGCATCGCCACCCGGGAAGAACTGGCCAGAGAGACGGGCCTCCCGGAGTCCCGGATTCAGATTTGGTTTCAGAACCGGAGGGCCAGGCACCCAGGCCAGGGTGGCGGGGCACCGGCGCACGCAGGCGGCCCGGGCGACGCGGCCCCCGGCGGGTGTCCCCCCGCTCCCTCGCCGGTCGCCTTCACCCACACCGGGGCGTGGGCAACGGGGCTTCCCGCCCCCCACGTGCCCTGCGCGCCCTGGACTCTCCCACCGGGGGCTTTCGTGGGCCAGGGAGCAGGGGCCGTCGCCCCGCTGCAGCCCAGCCAGGCTGCGCAGGCAGCAGGGATCTCCCATCCCGCCCCGGCAGGCGGGGATTGGGATTTTTCCTACGCTGCCCTGGCGACTCCGGAAGGGGCGCTCTCCCACCCTCAGACTCCCCGGGGGTGGCCTCCGCGCCCGAGCCAATGGCGGGGGGATCGGGACCCGCAGCACCACAGCCTGCCGGGCCCTTGCTCGGTGGGACAGCCTGGGCCCGCTGGAGCTGAGCCGCAGGGCCAGGGTGTGCTGGCGCCGCCCACGTCCCAGGGGAGTCCGTGGTGGGGCTGGGGTCAGGGGCCCCAGGTCGCCGGGGCGGCGTGGGAGCCCCAAGTCGGGGCAGCTCCACCTCCGGGGCCCGCGCCCCCGGAGGCCTCCGCGGGGCAGGAGCAGATGCAAGCCATCCGGGCGCCCTCCCCGCCGCTCCAGGAGCCTGGGCGCTCGTCTGCACTCCCCTGCAGCCTGCTGGATGAGCTCCTGGAGACCCCCGAGTTTCTGCAGCAGGGGCAACCTTTGCTAGAAACGGAGGCCCCGACGGAGCTGCAGGACGTGGGAGAGCCCGCTTTGCTGGAACCGCTACTCCTCAGCGACGAGGAGTACCGGGCTCTGCTGGAGGAGCTTTAGGACGCGGGGTTGGGGACGGGATCGGGGGCGGGGCGGTGGCCTCCCTTTCGCGGTGAGCACCTGGCTCGGTGTGGAGAGGCCTGTTTTCCCTCCGGGCTGACCAGCCTGGCGTTCCTGCCTTCCCGGTCTGGGCGCGGCGGCGGCGGCCGGAGACTCCACACCGAGGAGAACTGAGCATCCATCCCGGGGATTCCAGAGCCGGCCCAGGTTCCCGGAGGGGGACCGTCTACTGCGCATGCGCGGCCGTGCGGGCAGCGGCCAAGGCTCTGGGAGCAGCCCCGGCAGAGCTCTCACGCTTTTCCACCACCCGACCCCCGCTTGATCCCCCACCCCACTGCCCAACACAGCGCGCGCGCGCGCGCCCGCGCACACGCACACACACCCCAAGACACCCACACAACCACACACCCACACACCCAAACACACCACCCCCACCCCCACCCCCACCCCCACCCCCACCCCCACCCCCACCACCACCGAAAGCACCACCACCGTGTTCTGCACTGGGCTGCCCTTGCCATAAAACTAGGAATAGCCCCCTTCCACTTTTGAGTCCCGGAAGTTACCCAAGGAACATCCCTAACTTCTGGCCTACTCCTCCTTACATGGCAAATACTAGCCCCCATCTCAATCATATACCAAATTCACCCATCAATCAACACCCATATCCTCCTAACTCTCTCTACCCTATCTATCACAGTAGGCAGCTGAGGAGGTCTCAACCAAACACAATTACGCAAAATCCTAGGATATTCTTCAATCACTCACATAGGCTGAATAATAAGAACACTAGTATATAACCCAACTATCACAATTCTTTACTTCACCATAGACATCATCCTAACAACTACCATATTCCTGACCCTCAACCTAAACTCAAACACCACCACCCTCATACTATCCCACACCTGAAACAAATCAACCTGTCTAGCACCACTAAGAGCATCCACCCTCCTATCCCTAGGGGGCTTACCCCCTCTAACCGGCTTCCTACCTACATGAATTACCGTTCAAGAACTCACAATAAACAATCACTTTCTCATCCCCTCTATCATAATTATCAGAACTCTGCTTAACCTGTATTTCTCTATACGCCTAATCTATACCATCTCCCTAACACTATTTCCTACATCCAACAACACAAAAATAATATGGCAATTCGAAAACACAAAACCTACACTCCTTATTCCCCCACTCGTCATTGCCTCTACCCTTTTACTACCAACCTCCGCCCTAATTTTGGCTATCCACTAGAAATTTAGGTTAAACAAGACCAAGAGCCTTCAAAGCCCTTAGTAAGTAAAAATACTTAATTTCTGAAGTACATAAGGACTGCAAACACCTACTCTGCATCAATTGAACGCAAATCAATTCCTTTAATTAAGCTAAGCCCTCACTAGATCAACGGGACTCGAACCCACAAAAATTTAGTGAACAGCTAAATACCCTAATCAACTGGCTTTGATCCACTTCTCCCGCCGCAGGGAAAAAAGGCGGGAGAAGCCCCGGCAGAAACTTTTAAAGCTGCTCCTTTGAACTTGCAATTCAATGTGAAAATCACCTCCGGGCTGGTCAAAGGAGGACTAGACCCCTGTCTTTAGGTTTACAGCCTAATGCTTACTCAGCCACTTTACCCTTCCCTTCTCTCTATCTCTACCTATGCTCATCAACCGTTGACTCTTTTCAACAAACCATAAGGACATTGGGACTCTATACCTACTATTTGGTGCATGAGCTGGAATCATAGGTACAGCTCTAAGCCTTCTTCTTCGAGCTGAACTAGGTCAACCCGGCAATCTACTAGGTAACGACCATATTTACAACGTTATTGTAACGGCCCATGCATTCATCATAATTTTATCCTTATCATTGCCCATGGACTCACCTCCTCCATCTATTTCTGCCTAGCTAACTCAAACTATGAACGTACCCACAGCCGTATCCTACTACTGTCCCGAGGACTTCAAACCCTACTCCCATTAATAACCTTTTGATGGTTCACAGCAAACCTTACTAATCTTGCCCTACCCCCCACTATCAACCTACTAGGTGAGCTCTTTGTAATCGCAGCCTCATTTTCCTGATCCCATATGACTATTGTACTAACAGGACTCAACATACTAATTACAGCCCTCTACTCTCTCCACATGTTCATCACAATGCAGCGAGGAACACTTACACATCATATAATCAACATAAAACCCCCCTTCACACGAGAAAATACGTTCGTATTTATACACCTCGCTCCAATCATTCTTCTATCCCTCAACCCCAATATCATTCTAGGGTTTGCTCCCTGTAAATATAGTTTAATCAAAACATTAGATTGTGAACCTAACTATGGAAGCTTATCACTTCTTATTTACCGAGAAAACCTGCAAGGACTGCTAATCCATGCCTCCGTACTTAAAATTACGGCTTTCTCAACTTTTAAAGGATAACTAACAGCTATCCATTGGCCTTAGGAGCCAAAAACATTGGTGCAACTCCAAATAAAAGTAACAATCATGTGTACCCCTGTTATAACAACAACCCTCGCCTCCCTAACTCTTCCAATTTTTGCCACCCTCATCAACCCTGACAAAACACGCTCATATCCAAATTATGTAAAAACAACTGTAACATATGCTTTTATTACTAGCCTTCTTCCAACACCTTTCTACATTTTCTTCAACCAAGAAACAACCATGTGAAGTTGACATTGAATAGCAGCCCAGACATTAGATCTAACACTAAGCTTTAAACTAGATTACTTTTCCATAATATTTATTCCAATCGCACTGTTCATCACCTGATCCATTATAGAATCCTCGCTGTGGTACATAAGCTCAGATCCAAACATTAACCAACTCTTCAAATATCTCCTTATCTTCCTCGCTGCCATACTAATTCCAGTTACTGCTAACAACCTTTTCCAACTCTTCATCGGTTGGGAAGGCGTAGGAATTATGTCCTTCCTCCTAATTAGCTGATGACACGCTCGAGCGGACGCCAACACAGCAGCCATCCAAGCAGTCCTATACAACCGTATTGGCGACATTGGTCTTATCCTAGCTATGACACGATTCCTCCTGCATTACAACTCATGAGGCTTCCAACAGATATTAGCCCTAAACTCCAACTCAAACCTCCTTCCACTAATAGGCCTTCTCCTAGCAGCAACAGGAAAATCAGCCCAATCTGGCCTTCACCCCTGACTGCCCTCTGCCATAGAAGGCCCAACTCCAGTCTCAGCTCTACTTCACTCCAGCACCATAGTTGTTGCCGGAGTATTCCTACTCACCCGTTTCCACCCTTTAATAGAAAACTATACACTAATCCGAAACCTCACATTATGCCTGGGAGCCATTACTACTCTATTCACAGCCATCTGTGCCCTCGCACAAAACGATATTTAAAAAATCGTGGCCTTCTCTACCTCAAGTCAACTAGGCCTAATAATAGTCACCATTGGTATTAACCAACCATACCTAGCATTCCTACACATCTGCACCCATGCCTTCTTCAAAGCTATACTTTTTATGTGCTCCGGATCCATTATTCATAACCTGAACAACGAACAGGACATTCGAAAAATAGGAGGTCTGTTTAAAACACTGCCCCTCACCCCAACTTCCCTAGTTATTGGCAACCTAGCACTCACAGGAATGCCTTTCCTCACAGGCTTCTACTCCAAAGATCTCATTATCGAAGCCACAAATACGTCGTATACCAACGCCTGAGCCCTATTTATCACTCTCATCGCCACCTCCCTAACAAGCGCCTACAGTACTCGAACCATTCTCCTTACCCTAACAGGACAACCCCGCTTCCCAGCCCTAATAAACATCAACGAAAACAACCCCGCCCTACTAAACCCAATTAAATAGGCAGTATAACCACGGGATTCCTTATCACCAGTAATATCCCCCCTACCTCACTCCCCCAGCCAACAACACCCTTCTATCTCAAACTCTCAGCCCTAGACGCAACTGCTCTCGGTTTCCTAACAGCCCTAGACCTCGCCCTTATAACCAACAAACTAAAAGTGAAAAACCCATCACAAATACTCAAATTCTCCAACATACTAGGATACTTCCCCACCACGGTTCACCGTATGATCCCCTAGCAAAACCTACTTATAAGTCAAAACTTAGCCCTCCTCTTATTAGACTCAACATGGCTAGAAAAATCTATACCCGAAATAATCTCACAAACACATATTACCGCTTCCACAACTGTAACCACCCAGAGAGGCATAATCAAACTCTACTTCCTCTCTTTCCTCATCCCCCCTATCCTGACCCTACTTCTAATAATATAACCTATTACCCCGAGTAATCTCAATCACAATGTATACACCAACAAACAATGTTCAACCAGCAACCACCGCTAACCAACGCCCGTAATCATACAAGGCACCCGCACCAATACAGTCACCTCGAATTAACCCCGACCCCTCCCCCTCAAAAATCACCCAGTTACCCATATTATTGAAATTAACCACCACCACTTCTTCATCCAAACTTAAAACCCATAAAACCAGCCCTACCTCCATCATTAATCCTACCAAAGGACCCCCTAGAACCTCAAGCCCTGAGCCCCATGTCTCAGGATACTCTTCAATGGCCATTGCTGTAGTATAACCAAAGACAACTATTATACCCCCCAGATAAACTAAAAATATCATTAAACCCATATAAGCACCCCTCCCCAATTGAAAATAATCACACAACCAATCACACCACTAACAATTAACGCTAAACCCCCATAAATAGGAGAGGGCTTAGGAGAAAAACCTACAAACCCCATAACCAATAATACACTTAATGTCAATAAAACGTATGTCATTGCTTCCATATGGACTCCAACCATAACCAATGATACGAAAAACCATCGTTGTACCTCAACCACAAAAGCACCCATGATTCCACTACGCAAATCCAACCCAATCCTAAACATCATCAACCACTCCCCCCACCCCACTCCCCACTTCCGGGGCTTCTCCGGCCCCGCCCATACCCAGGCCACAGTGACCTGGGCCCTGTGGGTCCCGGCTTCCGAGGGCGGGCTTGCCCTGGGCTCCTCCGGCCTTCCTGAAGGGGTGGAGCCTGTGGGCCTTTATAAGGGCCGCTGGCCGGCTGGGCCGGCCTCCTGGCCGGACCTGCTCGCCGTGCACAGGCCGACTGAGGGGCACTGGAGCCCGCCGGCCTCTCTCTGCCCGTGTCTGTCCGCGAAATTCCGGCCAGGTCTCCCCGCGATGGCTCTCCCGACACCCGGCGACGGCGCCCTCCCGGCGGGAGCCCGAGGACGAGGACGGCGAAGGAGACTCGTTTGGACCCCGAGCCAGAGGGAGGCCCTGCGAGCCTGCTTTGAGCGGAACCCGTACCCGGGCATCGCCACCAGGGAAGAGCTGGCCCAGGCCATCGGCATTCCGGAGCCCAGGGTCCAGATTTGGTTTCAGAACGAGAGATCGCGCCAGCTGAGGCAGCACCGGCGGGAATCTCGGCCCTGGCCCGGGAAACGCGGCCCGCAAGAAGGCAGGCGAAAGCGGACCGCCGTCACCCGGTCCCAGACCGCCCTGCTCCTGCGAGCCTTCCAGCAGGATCGCTTTCCAGGCATCGCCACCCGGGAAGAACTGGCCAGAGAGACGGGCCTCCCGGAGTCCCGGATTCAGATTTGGTTTCAGAACCGGAGGGCCAGGCACCCAGGCCAGGGTGGCGGGGCACCGGCGCACGCAGGCGGCCCGGGCGACGCGGCCCCCGGCGGGTGTCCCCCCGCTCCCTCGCCGGTCGCCTTCACCCACACCGGGGCGTGGGCAACGGGGCTTCCCGCCCCCCACGTGCCCTGCGCGCCCTGGACTCTCCCACCGGGGGCTTTCGTGGGCCAGGGAGCAGGGGCCGTCGCCCCGCTGCAGCCCAGCCAGGCTGCGCAGGCAGCAGGGATCTCCCATCCCGCCCCGGCAGGCGGGGATTGGGATTTTTCCTACGCTGCCCTGGCGACTCCGGAAGGGGCGCTCTCCCACCCTCAGACTCCCCGGGGGTGGCCTCCGCGCCCGAGCCAATGGCGGGGGGATCGGGACCCGCAGCACCACAGCCTGCCGGGCCCTTGCTCGGTGGGACAGCCTGGGCCCGCTGGAGCTGAGCCGCAGGGCCAGGGTGTGCTGGCGCCGCCCACGTCCCAGGGGAGTCCGTGGTGGGGCTGGGGCCAGGGGCCCCAGGTCGCCGGGGCGGCGTGGGAGCCCCAAGTCGGGGCAGCTCCACCTCCGGGGCCCGCGCCCCCGGAGGCCTCCGCGGGGCAGGAGCAGATGCAAGCCATCCGGGCGCCCTCCCCGCCGCTCCAGGAGCCTGGGCGCTCGTCTGCACTCCCCTGCAGCCTGCTGGATGAGCTCCTGGAGACCCCCGAGTTTCTGCAGCAGGGGCAACCTTTGCTAGAAACGGAGGCCCCGACGGAGCTGCAGGACGTGGGAGAGCCCGCTTTGCTGGAACCGCTACTCCTCAGCGACGAGGAGTACCGGGCTCTGCTGGAGGAGCTTTAGGACGCGGGGTTGGGGACGGGATCGGGGGCGGGGCGGTGGCCTCCCTTTCGCGGTGAGCACCTGGCTCGGTGTGGAGAGGCCTGTTTTCCCTCCGGGCTGACCAGCCTGGCGTTCCTGCCTTCCCGGTCTGGGCGCGGCGGCGGCGGCCGGAGACTCCACACCGAGGAGAACTGAGCATCCATCCCGGGGATTCCAGAGCCGGCCCAGGTTCCCGGAGGGGGACCGTCTACTGCGCATGCGCGGCCGTGCGGGCAGCGGCCAAGGCTCTGGGAGCAGCCCCGGCAGAGCTCTCACGCTTTTCCACCACCCGACCCCCGCTTGATCCCCCACCCCACTGCCCAACACAGCGCGCGCGCGCGCGCCCGCGCACACGCACACACACCCCAAGACACCCACACAACCACACACCCACACACCCAAACACACCACCCCCACCCCCACCCCCACCCCCACCCCCACCCCCACCCCCACCACCACCGAAAGCACCACCACCGTGTTCTGCACTGGGCTGCCCTTGCCATAAAACTAGGAATAGCCCCCTTCCACTTTTGAGTCCCGGAAGTTACCCAAGGAACATCCCTAACTTCTGGCCTACTCCTCCTTACATGGCAAATACTAGCCCCCATCTCAATCATATACCAAATTCACCCATCAATCAACACCCATATCCTCCTAACTCTCTCTACCCTATCTATCACAGTAGGCAGCTGAGGAGGTCTCAACCAAACACAATTACGCAAAATCCTAGGATATTCTTCAATCACTCACATAGGCTGAATAATAAGAACACTAGTATATAACCCAACTATCACAATTCTTTACTTCACCATAGACATCATCCTAACAACTACCATATTCCTGACCCTCAACCTAAACTCAAACACCACCACCCTCATACTATCCCACACCTGAAACAAATCAACCTGTCTAGCACCACTAAGAGCATCCACCCTCCTATCCCTAGGGGGCTTACCCCCTCTAACCGGCTTCCTACCTACATGAATTACCGTTCAAGAACTCACAATAAACAATCACTTTCTCATCCCCTCTATCATAATTATCAGAACTCTGCTTAACCTGTATTTCTCTATACGCCTAATCTATACCATCTCCCTAACACTATTTCCTACATCCAACAACACAAAAATAATATGGCAATTCGAAAACACAAAACCTACACTCCTTATTCCCCCACTCGTCATTGCCTCTACCCTTTTACTACCAACCTCCGCCCTAATTTTGGCTATCCACTAGAAATTTAGGTTAAACAAGACCAAGAGCCTTCAAAGCCCTTAGTAAGTAAAAATACTTAATTTCTGAAGTACATAAGGACTGCAAACACCTACTCTGCATCAATTGAACGCAAATCAATTCCTTTAATTAAGCTAAGCCCTCACTAGATCAACGGGACTCGAACCCACAAAAATTTAGTGAACAGCTAAATACCCTAATCAACTGGCTTTGATCCACTTCTCCCGCCGCAGGGAAAAAAGGCGGGAGAAGCCCCGGCAGAAACTTTTAAAGCTGCTCCTTTGAACTTGCAATTCAATGTGAAAATCACCTCCGGGCTGGTCAAAGGAGGACTAGACCCCTGTCTTTAGGTTTACAGCCTAATGCTTACTCAGCCACTTTACCCTTCCCTTCTCTCTATCTCTACCTATGCTCATCAACCGTTGACTCTTTTCAACAAACCATAAGGACATTGGGACTCTATACCTACTATTTGGTGCATGAGCTGGAATCATAGGTACAGCTCTAAGCCTTCTTCTTCGAGCTGAACTAGGTCAACCCGGCAATCTACTAGGTAACGACCATATTTACAACGTTATTGTAACGGCCCATGCATTCATCATAATTTTATCCTTATCATTGCCCATGGACTCACCTCCTCCATCTATTTCTGCCTAGCTAACTCAAACTATGAACGTACCCACAGCCGTATCCTACTACTGTCCCGAGGACTTCAAACCCTACTCCCATTAATAACCTTTTGATGGTTCACAGCAAACCTTACTAATCTTGCCCTACCCCCCACTATCAACCTACTAGGTGAGCTCTTTGTAATCGCAGCCTCATTTTCCTGATCCCATATGACTATTGTACTAACAGGACTCAACATACTAATTACAGCCCTCTACTCTCTCCACATGTTCATCACAATGCAGCGAGGAACACTTACACATCATATAATCAACATAAAACCCCCCTTCACACGAGAAAATACGTTCGTATTTATACACCTCGCTCCAATCATTCTTCTATCCCTCAACCCCAATATCATTCTAGGGTTTGCTCCCTGTAAATATAGTTTAATCAAAACATTAGATTGTGAACCTAACTATGGAAGCTTATCACTTCTTATTTACCGAGAAAACCTGCAAGGACTGCTAATCCATGCCTCCGTACTTAAAATTACGGCTTTCTCAACTTTTAAAGGATAACTAACAGCTATCCATTGGCCTTAGGAGCCAAAAACATTGGTGCAACTCCAAATAAAAGTAACAATCATGTGTACCCCTGTTATAACAACAACCCTCGCCTCCCTAACTCTTCCAATTTTTGCCACCCTCATCAACCCTGACAAAACACGCTCATATCCAAATTATGTAAAAACAACTGTAACATATGCTTTTATTACTAGCCTTCTTCCAACACCTTTCTACATTTTCTTCAACCAAGAAACAACCATGTGAAGTTGACATTGAATAGCAGCCCAGACATTAGATCTAACACTAAGCTTTAAACTAGATTACTTTTCCATAATATTTATTCCAATCGCACTGTTCATCACCTGATCCATTATAGAATCCTCGCTGTGGTACATAAGCTCAGATCCAAACATTAACCAACTCTTCAAATATCTCCTTATCTTCCTCGCTGCCATACTAATTCCAGTTACTGCTAACAACCTTTTCCAACTCTTCATCGGTTGGGAAGGCGTAGGAATTATGTCCTTCCTCCTAATTAGCTGATGACACGCTCGAGCGGACGCCAACACAGCAGCCATCCAAGCAGTCCTATACAACCGTATTGGCGACATTGGTCTTATCCTAGCTATGACACGATTCCTCCTGCATTACAACTCATGAGGCTTCCAACAGATATTAGCCCTAAACTCCAACTCAAACCTCCTTCCACTAATAGGCCTTCTCCTAGCAGCAACAGGAAAATCAGCCCAATCTGGCCTTCACCCCTGACTGCCCTCTGCCATAGAAGGCCCAACTCCAGTCTCAGCTCTACTTCACTCCAGCACCATAGTTGTTGCCGGAGTATTCCTACTCACCCGTTTCCACCCTTTAATAGAAAACTATACACTAATCCGAAACCTCACATTATGCCTGGGAGCCATTACTACTCTATTCACAGCCATCTGTGCCCTCGCACAAAACGATATTTAAAAAATCGTGGCCTTCTCTACCTCAAGTCAACTAGGCCTAATAATAGTCACCATTGGTATTAACCAACCATACCTAGCATTCCTACACATCTGCACCCATGCCTTCTTCAAAGCTATACTTTTTATGTGCTCCGGATCCATTATTCATAACCTGAACAACGAACAGGACATTCGAAAAATAGGAGGTCTGTTTAAAACACTGCCCCTCACCCCAACTTCCCTAGTTATTGGCAACCTAGCACTCACAGGAATGCCTTTCCTCACAGGCTTCTACTCCAAAGATCTCATTATCGAAGCCACAAATACGTCGTATACCAACGCCTGAGCCCTATTTATCACTCTCATCGCCACCTCCCTAACAAGCGCCTACAGTACTCGAACCATTCTCCTTACCCTAACAGGACAACCCCGCTTCCCAGCCCTAATAAACATCAACGAAAACAACCCCGCCCTACTAAACCCAATTAAATAGGCAGTATAACCACGGGATTCCTTATCACCAGTAATATCCCCCCTACCTCACTCCCCCAGCCAACAACACCCTTCTATCTCAAACTCTCAGCCCTAGACGCAACTGCTCTCGGTTTCCTAACAGCCCTAGACCTCGCCCTTATAACCAACAAACTAAAAGTGAAAAACCCATCACAAATACTCAAATTCTCCAACATACTAGGATACTTCCCCACCACGGTTCACCGTATGATCCCCTAGCAAAACCTACTTATAAGTCAAAACTTAGCCCTCCTCTTATTAGACTCAACATGGCTAGAAAAATCTATACCCGAAATAATCTCACAAACACATATTACCGCTTCCACAACTGTAACCACCCAGAGAGGCATAATCAAACTCTACTTCCTCTCTTTCCTCATCCCCCCTATCCTGACCCTACTTCTAATAATATAACCTATTACCCCGAGTAATCTCAATCACAATGTATACACCAACAAACAATGTTCAACCAGCAACCACCGCTAACCAACGCCCGTAATCATACAAGGCACCCGCACCAATACAGTCACCTCGAATTAACCCCGACCCCTCCCCCTCAAAAATCACCCAGTTACCCATATTATTGAAATTAACCACCACCACTTCTTCATCCAAACTTAAAACCCATAAAACCAGCCCTACCTCCATCATTAATCCTACCAAAGGACCCCCTAGAACCTCAAGCCCTGAGCCCCATGTCTCAGGATACTCTTCAATGGCCATTGCTGTAGTATAACCAAAGACAACTATTATACCCCCCAGATAAACTAAAAATATCATTAAACCCATATAAGCACCCCTCCCCAATTGAAAATAATCACACAACCAATCACACCACTAACAATTAACGCTAAACCCCCATAAATAGGAGAGGGCTTAGGAGAAAAACCTACAAACCCCATAACCAATAATACACTTAATGTCAATAAAACGTATGTCATTGCTTCCATATGGACTCCAACCATAACCAATGATACGAAAAACCATCGTTGTACCTCAACCACAAAAGCACCCATGATTCCACTACGCAAATCCAACCCAATCCTAAACATCATCAACCACTCCCCCCACCCCACTCCCCACTTCCGGGGCTTCTCCGGCCCCGCCCATACCCAGGCCACAGTGACCTGGGCCCTGTGGGTCCCGGCTTCCGAGGGCGGGCTTGCCCTGGGCTCCTCCGGCCTTCCTGAAGGGGTGGAGCCTGTGGGCCTTTATAAGGGCCGCTGGCCGGCTGGGCCGGCCTCCTGGCCGGACCTGCTCGCCGTGCACAGGCCGACTGAGGGGCACTGGAGCCCGCCGGCCTCTCTCTGCCCGTGTCTGTCCGCGAAATTCCGGCCAGGTCTCCCCGCGATGGCTCTCCCGACACCCGGCGACGGCGCCCTCCCGGCGGGAGCCCGAGGACGAGGACGGCGAAGGAGACTCGTTTGGACCCCGAGCCAGAGGGAGGCCCTGCGAGCCTGCTTTGAGCGGAACCCGTACCCGGGCATCGCCACCAGGGAAGAGCTGGCCCAGGCCATCGGCATTCCGGAGCCCAGGGTCCAGATTTGGTTTCAGAACGAGAGATCGCGCCAGCTGAGGCAGCACCGGCGGGAATCTCGGCCCTGGCCCGGGAAACGCGGCCCGCAAGAAGGCAGGCGAAAGCGGACCGCCGTCACCCGGTCCCAGACCGCCCTGCTCCTGCGAGCCTTCCAGCAGGATCGCTTTCCAGGCATCGCCACCCGGGAAGAACTGGCCAGAGAGACGGGCCTCCCGGAGTCCCGGATTCAGATTTGGTTTCAGAACCGGAGGGCCAGGCACCCAGGCCAGGGTGGCGGGGCACCGGCGCACGCAGGCGGCCCGGGCGACGCGGCCCCCGGCGGGTGTCCCCCCGCTCCCTCGCCGGTCGCCTTCACCCACACCGGGGCGTGGGCAACGGGGCTTCCCGCCCCCCACGTGCCCTGCGCGCCCTGGACTCTCCCACCGGGGGCTTTCGTGGGCCAGGGAGCAGGGGCCGTCGCCCCGCTGCAGCCCAGCCAGGCTGCGCAGGCAGCAGGGATCTCCCATCCCGCCCCGGCAGGCGGGGATTGGGATTTTTCCTACGCTGCCCTGGCGACTCCGGAAGGGGCGCTCTCCCACCCTCAGACTCCCCGGGGGTGGCCTCCGCGCCCGAGCCAATGGCGGGGGGATCGGGACCCGCAGCACCACAGCCTGCCGGGCCCTTGCTCGGTGGGACAGCCTGGGCCCGCTGGAGCTGAGCCGCAGGGCCAGGGTGTGCTGGCGCCGCCCACGTCCCAGGGGAGTCCGTGGTGGGGCTGGGGCCAGGGGCCCCAGGTCGCCGGGGCGGCGTGGGAGCCCCAAGTCGGGGCAGCTCCACCTCCGGGGCCCGCGCCCCCGGAGGCCTCCGCGGGGCAGGAGCAGATGCAAGCCATCCGGGCGCCCTCCCCGCCGCTCCAGGAGCCTGGGCGCTCGTCTGCACTCCCCTGCAGCCTGCTGGATGAGCTCCTGGAGACCCCCGAGTTTCTGCAGCAGGGGCAACCTTTGCTAGAAACGGAGGCCCCGACGGAGCTGCAGGACGTGGGAGAGCCCGCTTTGCTGGAACCGCTACTCCTCAGCGACGAGGAGTACCGGGCTCTGCTGGAGGAGCTTTAGGACGCGGGGTTGGGGACGGGATCGGGGGCGGGGCGGTGGCCTCCCTTTCGCGGTGAGCACCTGGCTCGGTGTGGAGAGGCCTGTTTTCCCTCCGGGCTGACCAGCCTGGCGTTCCTGCCTTCCCGGTCTGGGCGCGGCGGCGGCGGCCGGAGACTCCACACCGAGGAGAACTGAGCATCCATCCCGGGGATTCCAGAGCCGGCCCAGGTTCCCGGAGGGGGACCGTCTACTGCGCATGCGCGGCCGTGCGGGCAGCGGCCAAGGCTCTGGGAGCAGCCCCGGCAGAGCTCTCACGCTTTTCCACCACCCGACCCCCGCTTGATCCCCCACCCCACTGCCCAACACAGCGCGCGCGCGCGCGCCCGCGCACACGCACACACACCCCAAGACACCCACACAACCACACACCCACACACCCAAACACACCACCCCCACCCCCACCCCCACCCCCACCCCCACCCCCACCCCCACCACCACCGAAAGCACCACCACCGTGTTCTGCACTGGGCTGCCCTTGCCATAAAACTAGGAATAGCCCCCTTCCACTTTTGAGTCCCGGAAGTTACCCAAGGAACATCCCTAACTTCTGGCCTACTCCTCCTTACATGGCAAATACTAGCCCCCATCTCAATCATATACCAAATTCACCCATCAATCAACACCCATATCCTCCTAACTCTCTCTACCCTATCTATCACAGTAGGCAGCTGAGGAGGTCTCAACCAAACACAATTACGCAAAATCCTAGGATATTCTTCAATCACTCACATAGGCTGAATAATAAGAACACTAGTATATAACCCAACTATCACAATTCTTTACTTCACCATAGACATCATCCTAACAACTACCATATTCCTGACCCTCAACCTAAACTCAAACACCACCACCCTCATACTATCCCACACCTGAAACAAATCAACCTGTCTAGCACCACTAAGAGCATCCACCCTCCTATCCCTAGGGGGCTTACCCCCTCTAACCGGCTTCCTACCTACATGAATTACCGTTCAAGAACTCACAATAAACAATCACTTTCTCATCCCCTCTATCATAATTATCAGAACTCTGCTTAACCTGTATTTCTCTATACGCCTAATCTATACCATCTCCCTAACACTATTTCCTACATCCAACAACACAAAAATAATATGGCAATTCGAAAACACAAAACCTACACTCCTTATTCCCCCACTCGTCATTGCCTCTACCCTTTTACTACCAACCTCCGCCCTAATTTTGGCTATCCACTAGAAATTTAGGTTAAACAAGACCAAGAGCCTTCAAAGCCCTTAGTAAGTAAAAATACTTAATTTCTGAAGTACATAAGGACTGCAAACACCTACTCTGCATCAATTGAACGCAAATCAATTCCTTTAATTAAGCTAAGCCCTCACTAGATCAACGGGACTCGAACCCACAAAAATTTAGTGAACAGCTAAATACCCTAATCAACTGGCTTTGATCCACTTCTCCCGCCGCAGGGAAAAAAGGCGGGAGAAGCCCCGGCAGAAACTTTTAAAGCTGCTCCTTTGAACTTGCAATTCAATGTGAAAATCACCTCCGGGCTGGTCAAAGGAGGACTAGACCCCTGTCTTTAGGTTTACAGCCTAATGCTTACTCAGCCACTTTACCCTTCCCTTCTCTCTATCTCTACCTATGCTCATCAACCGTTGACTCTTTTCAACAAACCATAAGGACATTGGGACTCTATTCCTACTATTTGGTGCATGAGCTGGAATCATAGGTACAGCTCTAAGCCTTCTTCTTCGAGCTGAACTAGGTCAACCCGGCAATCTACTAGGTAACGACCATATTTACAACGTTATTGTAACGGCCCATGCATTCATCATAATTTTATCCTTATCATTGCCCATGGACTCACCTCCTCCATCTATTTCTGCCTAGCTAACTCAAACTATGAACGTACCCACAGCCGTATCCTACTACTGTCCCGAGGACTTCAAACCCTACTCCCATTAATAACCTTTTGATGGTTCACAGCAAACCTTACTAATCTTGCCCTACCCCCCACTATCAACCTACTAGGTGAGCTCTTTGTAATCGCAGCCTCATTTTCCTGATCCCATATGACTATTGTACTAACAGGACTCAACATACTAATTACAGCCCTCTACTCTCTCCACATGTTCATCACAATGCAGCGAGGAACACTTACACATCATATAATCAACATAAAACCCCCCTTCACACGAGAAAATACGTTCGTATTTATACACCTCGCTCCAATCATTCTTCTATCCCTCAACCCCAATATCATTCTAGGGTTTGCTCCCTGTAAATATAGTTTAATCAAAACATTAGATTGTGAACCTAACTATGGAAGCTTATCACTTCTTATTTACCGAGAAAACCTGCAAGGACTGCTAATCCATGCCTCCGTACTTAAAATTACGGCTTTCTCAACTTTTAAAGGATAACTAACAGCTATCCATTGGCCTTAGGAGCCAAAAACATTGGTGCAACTCCAAATAAAAGTAACAATCATGTGTACCCCTGTTATAACAACAACCCTCGCCTCCCTAACTCTTCCAATTTTTGCCACCCTCATCAACCCTGACAAAACACGCTCATATCCAAATTATGTAAAAACAACTGTAACATATGCTTTTATTACTAGCCTTCTTCCAACACCTTTCTACATTTTCTTCAACCAAGAAACAACCATGTGAAGTTGACATTGAATAGCAGCCCAGACATTAGATCTAACACTAAGCTTTAAACTAGATTACTTTTCCATAATATTTATTCCAATCGCACTGTTCATCACCTGATCCATTATAGAATCCTCGCTGTGGTACATAAGCTCAGATCCAAACATTAACCAACTCTTCAAATATCTCCTTATCTTCCTCGCTGCCATACTAATTCCAGTTACTGCTAACAACCTTTTCCAACTCTTCATCGGTTGGGAAGGCGTAGGAATTATGTCCTTCCTCCTAATTAGCTGATGACACGCTCGAGCGGACGCCAACACAGCAGCCATCCAAGCAGTCCTATACAACCGTATTGGCGACATTGGTCTTATCCTAGCTATGACACGATTCCTCCTGCATTACAACTCATGAGGCTTCCAACAGATATTAGCCCTAAACTCCAACTCAAACCTCCTTCCACTAATAGGCCTTCTCCTAGCAGCAACAGGAAAATCAGCCCAATCTGGCCTTCACCCCTGACTGCCCTCTGCCATAGAAGGCCCAACTCCAGTCTCAGCTCTACTTCACTCCAGCACCATAGTTGTTGCCGGAGTATTCCTACTCACCCGTTTCCACCCTTTAATAGAAAACTATACACTAATCCGAAACCTCACATTATGCCTGGGAGCCATTACTACTCTATTCACAGCCATCTGTGCCCTCGCACAAAACGATATTTAAAAAATCGTGGCCTTCTCTACCTCAAGTCAACTAGGCCTAATAATAGTCACCATTGGTATTAACCAACCATACCTAGCATTCCTACACATCTGCACCCATGCCTTCTTCAAAGCTATACTTTTTATGTGCTCCGGATCCATTATTCATAACCTGAACAACGAACAGGACATTCGAAAAATAGGAGGTCTGTTTAAAACACTGCCCCTCACCCCAACTTCCCTAGTTATTGGCAACCTAGCACTCACAGGAATGCCTTTCCTCACAGGCTTCTACTCCAAAGATCTCATTATCGAAGCCACAAATACGTCGTATACCAACGCCTGAGCCCTATTTATCACTCTCATCGCCACCTCCCTAACAAGCGCCTACAGTACTCGAACCATTCTCCTTACCCTAACAGGACAACCCCGCTTCCCAGCCCTAATAAACATCAACGAAAACAACCCCGCCCTACTAAACCCAATTAAATAGGCAGTATAACCACGGGATTCCTTATCACCAGTAATATCCCCCCTACCTCACTCCCCCAGCCAACAACACCCTTCTATCTCAAACTCTCAGCCCTAGACGCAACTGCTCTCGGTTTCCTAACAGCCCTAGACCTCGCCCTTATAACCAACAAACTAAAAGTGAAAAACCCATCACAAATACTCAAATTCTCCAACATACTAGGATACTTCCCCACCACGGTTCACCGTATGATCCCCTAGCAAAACCTACTTATAAGTCAAAACTTAGCCCTCCTCTTATTAGACTCAACATGGCTAGAAAAATCTATACCCGAAATAATCTCACAAACACATATTACCGCTTCCACAACTGTAACCACCCAGAGAGGCATAATCAAACTCTACTTCCTCTCTTTCCTCATCCCCCCTATCCTGACCCTACTTCTAATAATATAACCTATTACCCCGAGTAATCTCAATCACAATGTATACACCAACAAACAATGTTCAACCAGCAACCACCGCTAACCAACGCCCGTAATCATACAAGGCACCCGCACCAATACAGTCACCTCGAATTAACCCCGACCCCTCCCCCTCAAAAATCACCCAGTTACCCATATTATTGAAATTAACCACCACCACTTCTTCATCCAAACTTAAAACCCATAAAACCAGCCCTACCTCCATCATTAATCCTACCAAAGGACCCCCTAGAACCTCAAGCCCTGAGCCCCATGTCTCAGGATACTCTTCAATGGCCATTGCTGTAGTATAACCAAAGACAACTATTATACCCCCCAGATAAACTAAAAATATCATTAAACCCATATAAGCACCCCTCCCCAATTGAAAATAATCACACAACCAATCACACCACTAACAATTAACGCTAAACCCCCATAAATAGGAGAGGGCTTAGGAGAAAAACCTACAAACCCCATAACCAATAATACACTTAATGTCAATAAAACGTATGTCATTGCTTCCATATGGACTCCAACCATAACCAATGATACGAAAAACCATCGTTGTACCTCAACCACAAAAGCACCCATGATTCCACTACGCAAATCCAACCCAATCCTAAACATCATCAACCACTCCCCCCACCCCACTCCCCACTTCCGGGGCTTCTCCGGCCCCGCCCATACCCAGGCCACAGTGACCTGGGCCCTGTGGGTCCCGGCTTCCGAGGGCGGGCTTGCCCTGGGCTCCTCCGGCCTTCCTGAAGGGGTGGAGCCTGTGGGCCTTTATAAGGGCCGCTGGCCGGCTGGGCCGGCCTCCTGGCCGGACCTGCTCGCCGTGCACAGGCCGACTGAGGGGCACTGGAGCCCGCCGGCCTCTCTCTGCCCGTGTCTGTCCGCGAAATTCCGGCCAGGTCTCCCCGCGATGGCTCTCCCGACACCCGGCGACGGCGCCCTCCCGGCGGGAGCCCGAGGACGAGGACGGCGAAGGAGACTCGTTTGGACCCCGAGCCAGAGGGAGGCCCTGCGAGCCTGCTTTGAGCGGAACCCGTACCCGGGCATCGCCACCAGGGAAGAGCTGGCCCAGGCCATCGGCATTCCGGAGCCCAGGGTCCAGATTTGGTTTCAGAACGAGAGATCGCGCCAGCTGAGGCAGCACCGGCGGGAATCTCGGCCCTGGCCCGGGAAACGCGGCCCGCAAGAAGGCAGGCGAAAGCGGACCGCCGTCACCCGGTCCCAGACCGCCCTGCTCCTGCGAGCCTTCCAGCAGGATCGCTTTCCAGGCATCGCCACCCGGGAAGAACTGGCCAGAGAGACGGGCCTCCCGGAGTCCCGGATTCAGATTTGGTTTCAGAACCGGAGGGCCAGGCACCCAGGCCAGGGTGGCGGGGCACCGGCGCACGCAGGCGGCCCGGGCGACGCGGCCCCCGGCGGGTGTCCCCCCGCTCCCTCGCCGGTCGCCTTCACCCACACCGGGGCGTGGGCAACGGGGCTTCCCGCCCCCCACGTGCCCTGCGCGCCCTGGACTCTCCCACCGGGGGCTTTCGTGGGCCAGGGAGCAGGGGCCGTCGCCCCGCTGCAGCCCAGCCAGGCTGCGCAGGCAGCAGGGATCTCCCATCCCGCCCCGGCAGGCGGGGATTGGGATTTTTCCTACGCTGCCCTGGCGACTCCGGAAGGGGCGCTCTCCCACCCTCAGACTCCCCGGGGGTGGCCTCCGCGCCCGAGCCAATGGCGGGGGGATCGGGACCCGCAGCACCACAGCCTGCCGGGCCCTTGCTCGGTGGGACAGCCTGGGCCCGCTGGAGCTGAGCCGCAGGGCCAGGGTGTGCTGGCGCCGCCCACGTCCCAGGGGAGTCCGTGGTGGGGCTGGGGCCAGGGGCCCCAGGTCGCCGGGGCGGCGTGGGAGCCCCAAGTCGGGGCAGCTCCACCTCCGGGGCCCGCGCCCCCGGAGGCCTCCGCGGGGCAGGAGCAGATGCAAGCCATCCGGGCGCCCTCCCCGCCGCTCCAGGAGCCTGGGCGCTCGTCTGCACTCCCCTGCAGCCTGCTGGATGAGCTCCTGGAGACCCCCGAGTTTCTGCAGCAGGGGCAACCTTTGCTAGAAACGGAGGCCCCGACGGAGCTGCAGGACGTGGGAGAGCCCGCTTTGCTGGAACCGCTACTCCTCAGCGACGAGGAGTACCGGGCTCTGCTGGAGGAGCTTTAGGACGCGGGGTTGGGGACGGGATCGGGGGCGGGGCGGTGGCCTCCCTTTCGCGGTGAGCACCTGGCTCGGTGTGGAGAGGCCTGTTTTCCCTCCGGGCTGACCAGCCTGGCGTTCCTGCCTTCCCGGTCTGGGCGCGGCGGCGGCGGCCGGAGACTCCACACCGAGGAGAACTGAGCATCCATCCCGGGGATTCCAGAGCCGGCCCAGGTTCCCGGAGGGGGACCGTCTACTGCGCATGCGCGGCCGTGCGGGCAGCGGCCAAGGCTCTGGGAGCAGCCCCGGCAGAGCTCTCACGCTTTTCCACCACCCGACCCCCGCTTGATCCCCCACCCCACTGCCCAACACAGCGCGCGCGCGCGCGCCCGCGCACACGCACACACACCCCAAGACACCCACACAACCACACACCCACACACCCAAACACACCACCCCCACCCCCACCCCCACCCCCACCCCCACCCCCACCCCCACCACCACCGAAAGCACCACCACCGTGTTCTGCACTGGGCTGCCCTTGCCATAAAACTAGGAATAGCCCCCTTCCACTTTTGAGTCCCGGAAGTTACCCAAGGAACATCCCTAACTTCTGGCCTACTCCTCCTTACATGGCAAATACTAGCCCCCATCTCAATCATATACCAAATTCACCCATCAATCAACACCCATATCCTCCTAACTCTCTCTACCCTATCTATCACAGTAGGCAGCTGAGGAGGTCTCAACCAAACACAATTACGCAAAATCCTAGGATATTCTTCAATCACTCACATAGGCTGAATAATAAGAACACTAGTATATAACCCAACTATCACAATTCTTTACTTCACCATAGACATCATCCTAACAACTACCATATTCCTGACCCTCAACCTAAACTCAAACACCACCACCCTCATACTATCCCACACCTGAAACAAATCAACCTGTCTAGCACCACTAAGAGCATCCACCCTCCTATCCCTAGGGGGCTTACCCCCTCTAACCGGCTTCCTACCTACATGAATTACCGTTCAAGAACTCACAATAAACAATCACTTTCTCATCCCCTCTATCATAATTATCAGAACTCTGCTTAACCTGTATTTCTCTATACGCCTAATCTATACCATCTCCCTAACACTATTTCCTACATCCAACAACACAAAAATAATATGGCAATTCGAAAACACAAAACCTACACTCCTTATTCCCCCACTCGTCATTGCCTCTACCCTTTTACTACCAACCTCCGCCCTAATTTTGGCTATCCACTAGAAATTTAGGTTAAACAAGACCAAGAGCCTTCAAAGCCCTTAGTAAGTAAAAATACTTAATTTCTGAAGTACATAAGGACTGCAAACACCTACTCTGCATCAATTGAACGCAAATCAATTCCTTTAATTAAGCTAAGCCCTCACTAGATCAACGGGACTCGAACCCACAAAAATTTAGTGAACAGCTAAATACCCTAATCAACTGGCTTTGATCCACTTCTCCCGCCGCAGGGAAAAAAGGCGGGAGAAGCCCCGGCAGAAACTTTTAAAGCTGCTCCTTTGAACTTGCAATTCAATGTGAAAATCACCTCCGGGCTGGTCAAAGGAGGACTAGACCCCTGTCTTTAGGTTTACAGCCTAATGCTTACTCAGCCACTTTACCCTTCCCTTCTCTCTATCTCTACCTATGCTCATCAACCGTTGACTCTTTTCAACAAACCATAAGGACATTGGGACTCTATACCTACTATTTGGTGCATGAGCTGGAATCATAGGTACAGCTCTAAGCCTTCTTCTTCGAGCTGAACTAGGTCAACCCGGCAATCTACTAGGTAACGACCATATTTACAACGTTATTGTAACGGCCCATGCATTCATCATAATTTTATCCTTATCATTGCCCATGGACTCACCTCCTCCATCTATTTCTGCCTAGCTAACTCAAACTATGAACGTACCCACAGCCGTATCCTACTACTGTCCCGAGGACTTCAAACCCTACTCCCATTAATAACCTTTTGATGGTTCACAGCAAACCTTACTAATCTTGCCCTACCCCCCACTATCAACCTACTAGGTGAGCTCTTTGTAATCGCAGCCTCATTTTCCTGATCCCATATGACTATTGTACTAACAGGACTCAACATACTAATTACAGCCCTCTACTCTCTCCACATGTTCATCACAATGCAGCGAGGAACACTTACACATCATATAATCAACATAAAACCCCCCTTCACACGAGAAAATACGTTCGTATTTATACACCTCGCTCCAATCATTCTTCTATCCCTCAACCCCAATATCATTCTAGGGTTTGCTCCCTGTAAATATAGTTTAATCAAAACATTAGATTGTGAACCTAACTATGGAAGCTTATCACTTCTTATTTACCGAGAAAACCTGCAAGGACTGCTAATCCATGCCTCCGTACTTAAAATTACGGCTTTCTCAACTTTTAAAGGATAACTAACAGCTATCCATTGGCCTTAGGAGCCAAAAACATTGGTGCAACTCCAAATAAAAGTAACAATCATGTGTACCCCTGTTATAACAACAACCCTCGCCTCCCTAACTCTTCCAATTTTTGCCACCCTCATCAACCCTGACAAAACACGCTCATATCCAAATTATGTAAAAACAACTGTAACATATGCTTTTATTACTAGCCTTCTTCCAACACCTTTCTACATTTTCTTCAACCAAGAAACAACCATGTGAAGTTGACATTGAATAGCAGCCCAGACATTAGATCTAACACTAAGCTTTAAACTAGATTACTTTTCCATAATATTTATTCCAATCGCACTGTTCATCACCTGATCCATTATAGAATCCTCGCTGTGGTACATAAGCTCAGATCCAAACATTAACCAACTCTTCAAATATCTCCTTATCTTCCTCGCTGCCATACTAATTCCAGTTACTGCTAACAACCTTTTCCAACTCTTCATCGGTTGGGAAGGCGTAGGAATTATGTCCTTCCTCCTAATTAGCTGATGACACGCTCGAGCGGACGCCAACACAGCAGCCATCCAAGCAGTCCTATACAACCGTATTGGCGACATTGGTCTTATCCTAGCTATGACACGATTCCTCCTGCATTACAACTCATGAGGCTTCCAACAGATATTAGCCCTAAACTCCAACTCAAACCTCCTTCCACTAATAGGCCTTCTCCTAGCAGCAACAGGAAAATCAGCCCAATCTGGCCTTCACCCCTGACTGCCCTCTGCCATAGAAGGCCCAACTCCAGTCTCAGCTCTACTTCACTCCAGCACCATAGTTGTTGCCGGAGTATTCCTACTCACCCGTTTCCACCCTTTAATAGAAAACTATACACTAATCCGAAACCTCACATTATGCCTGGGAGCCATTACTACTCTATTCACAGCCATCTGTGCCCTCGCACAAAACGATATTTAAAAAATCGTGGCCTTCTCTACCTCAAGTCAACTAGGCCTAATAATAGTCACCATTGGTATTAACCAACCATACCTAGCATTCCTACACATCTGCACCCATGCCTTCTTCAAAGCTATACTTTTTATGTGCTCCGGATCCATTATTCATAACCTGAACAACGAACAGGACATTCGAAAAATAGGAGGTCTGTTTAAAACACTGCCCCTCACCCCAACTTCCCTAGTTATTGGCAACCTAGCACTCACAGGAATGCCTTTCCTCACAGGCTTCTACTCCAAAGATCTCATTATCGAAGCCACAAATACGTCGTATACCAACGCCTGAGCCCTATTTATCACTCTCATCGCCACCTCCCTAACAAGCGCCTACAGTACTCGAACCATTCTCCTTACCCTAACAGGACAACCCCGCTTCCCAGCCCTAATAAACATCAACGAAAACAACCCCGCCCTACTAAACCCAATTAAATAGGCAGTATAACCACGGGATTCCTTATCACCAGTAATATCCCCCCTACCTCACTCCCCCAGCCAACAACACCCTTCTATCTCAAACTCTCAGCCCTAGACGCAACTGCTCTCGGTTTCCTAACAGCCCTAGACCTCGCCCTTATAACCAACAAACTAAAAGTGAAAAACCCATCACAAATACTCAAATTCTCCAACATACTAGGATACTTCCCCACCACGGTTCACCGTATGATCCCCTAGCAAAACCTACTTATAAGTCAAAACTTAGCCCTCCTCTTATTAGACTCAACATGGCTAGAAAAATCTATACCCGAAATAATCTCACAAACACATATTACCGCTTCCACAACTGTAACCACCCAGAGAGGCATAATCAAACTCTACTTCCTCTCTTTCCTCATCCCCCCTATCCTGACCCTACTTCTAATAATATAACCTATTACCCCGAGTAATCTCAATCACAATGTATACACCAACAAACAATGTTCAACCAGCAACCACCGCTAACCAACGCCCGTAATCATACAAGGCACCCGCACCAATACAGTCACCTCGAATTAACCCCGACCCCTCCCCCTCAAAAATCACCCAGTTACCCATATTATTGAAATTAACCACCACCACTTCTTCATCCAAACTTAAAACCCATAAAACCAGCCCTACCTCCATCATTAATCCTACCAAAGGACCCCCTAGAACCTCAAGCCCTGAGCCCCATGTCTCAGGATACTCTTCAATGGCCATTGCTGTAGTATAACCAAAGACAACTATTATACCCCCCAGATAAACTAAAAATATCATTAAACCCATATAAGCACCCCTCCCCAATTGAAAATAATCACACAACCAATCACACCACTAACAATTAACGCTAAACCCCCATAAATAGGAGAGGGCTTAGGAGAAAAACCTACAAACCCCATAACCAATAATACACTTAATGTCAATAAAACGTATGTCATTGCTTCCATATGGACTCCAACCATAACCAATGATACGAAAAACCATCGTTGTACCTCAACCACAAAAGCACCCATGATTCCACTACGCAAATCCAACCCAATCCTAAACATCATCAACCACTCCCCCCACCCCACTCCCCACTTCCGGGGCTTCTCCGGCCCCGCCCATACCCAGGCCACAGTGACCTGGGCCCTGTGGGTCCCGGCTTCCGAGGGCGGGCTTGCCCTGGGCTCCTCCGGCCTTCCTGAAGGGGTGGAGCCTGTGGGCCTTTATAAGGGCCGCTGGCCGGCTGGGCCGGCCTCCTGGCCGGACCTGCTCGCCGTGCACAGGCCGACTGAGGGGCACTGGAGCCCGCCGGCCTCTCTCTGCCCGTGTCTGTCCGCGAAATTCCGGCCAGGTCTCCCCGCGATGGCTCTCCCGACACCCGGCGACGGCGCCCTCCCGGCGGGAGCCCGAGGACGAGGACGGCGAAGGAGACTCGTTTGGACCCCGAGCCAGAGGGAGGCCCTGCGAGCCTGCTTTGAGCGGAACCCGTACCCGGGCATCGCCACCAGGGAAGAGCTGGCCCAGGCCATCGGCATTCCGGAGCCCAGGGTCCAGATTTGGTTTCAGAACGAGAGATCGCGCCAGCTGAGGCAGCACCGGCGGGAATCTCGGCCCTGGCCCGGGAAACGCGGCCCGCAAGAAGGCAGGCGAAAGCGGACCGCCGTCACCCGGTCCCAGACCGCCCTGCTCCTGCGAGCCTTCCAGCAGGATCGCTTTCCAGGCATCGCCACCCGGGAAGAACTGGCCAGAGAGACGGGCCTCCCGGAGTCCCGGATTCAGATTTGGTTTCAGAACCGGAGGGCCAGGCACCCAGGCCAGGGTGGCGGGGCACCGGCGCACGCAGGCGGCCCGGGCGACGCGGCCCCCGGCGGGTGTCCCCCCGCTCCCTCGCCGGTCGCCTTCACCCACACCGGGGCGTGGGCAACGGGGCTTCCCGCCCCCCACGTGCCCTGCGCGCCCTGGACTCTCCCACCGGGGGCTTTCGTGGGCCAGGGAGCAGGGGCCGTCGCCCCGCTGCAGCCCAGCCAGGCTGCGCAGGCAGCAGGGATCTCCCATCCTGCCCCGGCAGGCGGGGATTGGGATTTTTCCTACGCTGCCCTGGCGACTCCGGAAGGGGCGCTCTCCCACCCTCAGACTCCCCGGGGGTGGCCTCCGCGCCCGAGCCAATGGCGGGGGGATCGGGACCCGCAGCACCACAGCCTGCCGGGCCCTTGCTCGGTGGGACAGCCTGGGCCCGCTGGAGCTGAGCCGCAGGGCCAGGGTGTGCTGGCGCCGCCCACGTCCCAGGGGAGTCCGTGGTGGGGCTGGGGCCAGGGGCCCCAGGTCGCCGGGGCGGCGTGGGAGCCCCAAGTCGGGGCAGCTCCACCTCCGGGGCCCGCGCCCCCGGAGGCCTCCGCGGGGCAGGAGCAGATGCAAGCCATCCGGGCGCCCTCCCCGCCGCTCCAGGAGCCTGGGCGCTCGTCTGCACTCCCCTGCAGCCTGCTGGATGAGCTCCTGGAGACCCCCGAGTTTCTGCAGCAGGGGCAACCTTTGCTAGAAACGGAGGCCCCGACGGAGCTGCAGGACGTGGGAGAGCCCGCTTTGCTGGAACCGCTACTCCTCAGCGACGAGGAGTACCGGGCTCTGCTGGAGGAGCTTTAGGACGCGGGGTTGGGGACGGGATCGGGGGCGGGGCGGTGGCCTCCCTTTCGCGGTGAGCACCTGGCTCGGTGTGGAGAGGCCTGTTTTCCCTCCGGGCTGACCAGCCTGGCGTTCCTGCCTTCCCGGTCTGGGCGCGGCGGCGGCGGCCGGAGACTCCACACCGAGGAGAACTGAGCATCCATCCCGGGGATTCCAGAGCCGGCCCAGGTTCCCGGAGGGGGACCGTCTACTGCGCATGCGCGGCCGTGCGGGCAGCGGCCAAGGCTCTGGGAGCAGCCCCGGCAGAGCTCTCACGCTTTTCCACCACCCGACCCCCGCTTGATCCCCCACCCCACTGCCCAACACAGCGCGCGCGCGCGCGCGCCCGCGCACACGCACACACACCCCAAGACACCCACACAACCACACACCCACACACCCAAACACACCACCCCCACCCCCACCCCCACCCCCACCCCCACCCCCACCCCCACCACCACCGAAAGCACCACCACCGTGTTCTGCACTGGGCTGCCCTTGCCATAAAACTAGGAATAGCCCCCTTCCACTTTTGAGTCCCGGAAGTTACCCAAGGAACATCCCTAACTTCTGGCCTACTCCTCCTTACATGGCAAATACTAGCCCCCATCTCAATCATATACCAAATTCACCCATCAATCAACACCCATATCCTCCTAACTCTCTCTACCCTATCTATCACAGTAGGCAGCTGAGGAGGTCTCAACCAAACACAATTACGCAAAATCCTAGGATATTCTTCAATCACTCACATAGGCTGAATAATAAGAACACTAGTATATAACCCAACTATCACAATTCTTTACTTCACCATAGACATCATCCTAACAACTACCATATTCCTGACCCTCAACCTAAACTCAAACACCACCACCCTCATACTATCCCACACCTGAAACAAATCAACCTGTCTAGCACCACTAAGAGCATCCACCCTCCTATCCCTAGGGGGCTTACCCCCTCTAACCGGCTTCCTACCTACATGAATTACCGTTCAAGAACTCACAATAAACAATCACTTTCTCATCCCCTCTATCATAATTATCAGAACTCTGCTTAACCTGTATTTCTCTATACGCCTAATCTATACCATCTCCCTAACACTATTTCCTACATCCAACAACACAAAAATAATATGGCAATTCGAAAACACAAAACCTACACTCCTTATTCCCCCACTCGTCATTGCCTCTACCCTTTTACTACCAACCTCCGCCCTAATTTTGGCTATCCACTAGAAATTTAGGTTAAACAAGACCAAGAGCCTTCAAAGCCCTTAGTAAGTAAAAATACTTAATTTCTGAAGTACATAAGGACTGCAAACACCTACTCTGCATCAATTGAACGCAAATCAATTCCTTTAATTAAGCTAAGCCCTCACTAGATCAACGGGACTCGAACCCACAAAAATTTAGTGAACAGCTAAATACCCTAATCAACTGGCTTTGATCCACTTCTCCCGCCGCAGGGAAAAAAGGCGGGAGAAGCCCCGGCAGAAACTTTTAAAGCTGCTCCTTTGAACTTGCAATTCAATGTGAAAATCACCTCCGGGCTGGTCAAAGGAGGACTAGACCCCTGTCTTTAGGTTTACAGCCTAATGCTTACTCAGCCACTTTACCCTTCCCTTCTCTCTATCTCTACCTATGCTCATCAACCGTTGACTCTTTTCAACAAACCATAAGGACATTGGGACTCTATACCTACTATTTGGTGCATGAGCTGGAATCATAGGTACAGCTCTAAGCCTTCTTCTTCGAGCTGAACTAGGTCAACCCGGCAATCTACTAGGTAACGACCATATTTACAACGTTATTGTAACGGCCCATGCATTCATCATAATTTTATCCTTATCATTGCCCATGGACTCACCTCCTCCATCTATTTCTGCCTAGCTAACTCAAACTATGAACGTACCCACAGCCGTATCCTACTACTGTCCCGAGGACTTCAAACCCTACTCCCATTAATAACCTTTTGATGGTTCACAGCAAACCTTACTAATCTTGCCCTACCCCCCACTATCAACCTACTAGGTGAGCTCTTTGTAATCGCAGCCTCATTTTCCTGATCCCATATGACTATTGTACTAACAGGACTCAACATACTAATTACAGCCCTCTACTCTCTCCACATGTTCATCACAATGCAGCGAGGAACACTTACACATCATATAATCAACATAAAACCCCCCTTCACACGAGAAAATACGTTCGTATTTATACACCTCGCTCCAATCATTCTTCTATCCCTCAACCCCAATATCATTCTAGGGTTTGCTCCCTGTAAATATAGTTTAATCAAAACATTAGATTGTGAACCTAACTATGGAAGCTTATCACTTCTTATTTACCGAGAAAACCTGCAAGGACTGCTAATCCATGCCTCCGTACTTAAAATTACGGCTTTCTCAACTTTTAAAGGATAACTAACAGCTATCCATTGGCCTTAGGAGCCAAAAACATTGGTGCAACTCCAAATAAAAGTAACAATCATGTGTACCCCTGTTATAACAACAACCCTCGCCTCCCTAACTCTTCCAATTTTTGCCACCCTCATCAACCCTGACAAAACACGCTCATATCCAAATTATGTAAAAACAACTGTAACATATGCTTTTATTACTAGCCTTCTTCCAACACCTTTCTACATTTTCTTCAACCAAGAAACAACCATGTGAAGTTGACATTGAATAGCAGCCCAGACATTAGATCTAACACTAAGCTTTAAACTAGATTACTTTTCCATAATATTTATTCCAATCGCACTGTTCATCACCTGATCCATTATAGAATCCTCGCTGTGGTACATAAGCTCAGATCCAAACATTAACCAACTCTTCAAATATCTCCTTATCTTCCTCGCTGCCATACTAATTCCAGTTACTGCTAACAACCTTTTCCAACTCTTCATCGGTTGGGAAGGCGTAGGAATTATGTCCTTCCTCCTAATTAGCTGATGACACGCTCGAGCGGACGCCAACACAGCAGCCATCCAAGCAGTCCTATACAACCGTATTGGCGACATTGGTCTTATCCTAGCTATGACACGATTCCTCCTGCATTACAACTCATGAGGCTTCCAACAGATATTAGCCCTAAACTCCAACTCAAACCTCCTTCCACTAATAGGCCTTCTCCTAGCAGCAACAGGAAAATCAGCCCAATCTGGCCTTCACCCCTGACTGCCCTCTGCCATAGAAGGCCCAACTCCAGTCTCAGCTCTACTTCACTCCAGCACCATAGTTGTTGCCGGAGTATTCCTACTCACCCGTTTCCACCCTTTAATAGAAAACTATACACTAATCCGAAACCTCACATTATGCCTGGGAGCCATTACTACTCTATTCACAGCCATCTGTGCCCTCGCACAAAACGATATTTAAAAAATCGTGGCCTTCTCTACCTCAAGTCAACTAGGCCTAATAATAGTCACCATTGGTATTAACCAACCATACCTAGCATTCCTACACATCTGCACCCATGCCTTCTTCAAAGCTATACTTTTTATGTGCTCCGGATCCATTATTCATAACCTGAACAACGAACAGGACATTCGAAAAATAGGAGGTCTGTTTAAAACACTGCCCCTCACCCCAACTTCCCTAGTTATTGGCAACCTAGCACTCACAGGAATGCCTTTCCTCACAGGCTTCTACTCCAAAGATCTCATTATCGAAGCCACAAATACGTCGTATACCAACGCCTGAGCCCTATTTATCACTCTCATCGCCACCTCCCTAACAAGCGCCTACAGTACTCGAACCATTCTCCTTACCCTAACAGGACAACCCCGCTTCCCAGCCCTAATAAACATCAACGAAAACAACCCCGCCCTACTAAACCCAATTAAATAGGCAGTATAACCACGGGATTCCTTATCACCAGTAATATCCCCCCTACCTCACTCCCCCAGCCAACAACACCCTTCTATCTCAAACTCTCAGCCCTAGACGCAACTGCTCTCGGTTTCCTAACAGCCCTAGACCTCGCCCTTATAACCAACAAACTAAAAGTGAAAAACCCATCACAAATACTCAAATTCTCCAACATACTAGGATACTTCCCCACCACGGTTCACCGTATGATCCCCTAGCAAAACCTACTTATAAGTCAAAACTTAGCCCTCCTCTTATTAGACTCAACATGGCTAGAAAAATCTATACCCGAAATAATCTCACAAACACATATTACCGCTTCCACAACTGTAACCACCCAGAGAGGCATAATCAAACTCTACTTCCTCTCTTTCCTCATCCCCCCTATCCTGACCCTACTTCTAATAATATAACCTATTACCCCGAGTAATCTCAATCACAATGTATACACCAACAAACAATGTTCAACCAGCAACCACCGCTAACCAACGCCCGTAATCATACAAGGCACCCGCACCAATACAGTCACCTCGAATTAACCCCGACCCCTCCCCCTCAAAAATCACCCAGTTACCCATATTATTGAAATTAACCACCACCACTTCTTCATCCAAACTTAAAACCCATAAAACCAGCCCTACCTCCATCATTAATCCTACCAAAGGACCCCCTAGAACCTCAAGCCCTGAGCCCCATGTCTCAGGATACTCTTCAATGGCCATTGCTGTAGTATAACCAAAGACAACTATTATACCCCCCAGATAAACTAAAAATATCATTAAACCCATATAAGCACCCCTCCCCAATTGAAAATAATCACACAACCAATCACACCACTAACAATTAACGCTAAACCCCCATAAATAGGAGAGGGCTTAGGAGAAAAACCTACAAACCCCATAACCAATAATACACTTAATGTCAATAAAACGTATGTCATTGCTTCCATATGGACTCCAACCATAACCAATGATACGAAAAACCATCGTTGTACCTCAACCACAAAAGCACCCATGATTCCACTACGCAAATCCAACCCAATCCTAAACATCATCAACCACTCCCCCCACCCCACTCCCCACTTCCGGGGCTTCTCCGGCCCCGCCCATACCCAGGCCACAGTGACCTGGGCCCTGTGGGTCCCGGCTTCCGAGGGCGGGCTTGCCCTGGGCTCCTCCGGCCTTCCTGAAGGGGTGGAGCCTGTGGGCCTTTATAAGGGCCGCTGGCCGGCTGGGCCGGCCTCCTGGCCGGACCTGCTCGCCGTGCACAGGCCGACTGAGGGGCACTGGAGCCCGCCGGCCTCTCTCTGCCCGTGTCTGTCCGCGAAATTCCGGCCAGGTCTCCCCGCGATGGCTCTCCCGACACCCGGCGACGGCGCCCTCCCGGCGGGAGCCCGAGGACGAGGACGGCGAAGGAGACTCGTTTGGACCCCGAGCCAGAGGGAGGCCCTGCGAGCCTGCTTTGAGCGGAACCCGTACCCGGGCATCGCCACCAGGGAAGAGCTGGCCCAGGCCATCGGCATTCCGGAGCCCAGGGTCCAGATTTGGTTTCAGAACGAGAGATCGCGCCAGCTGAGGCAGCACCGGCGGGAATCTCGGCCCTGGCCCGGGAAACGCGGCCCGCAAGAAGGCAGGCGAAAGCGGACCGCCGTCACCCGGTCCCAGACCGCCCTGCTCCTGCGAGCCTTCCAGCAGGATCGCTTTCCAGGCATCGCCACCCGGGAAGAACTGGCCAGAGAGACGGGCCTCCCGGAGTCCCGGATTCAGATTTGGTTTCAGAACCGGAGGGCCAGGCACCCAGGCCAGGGTGGCGGGGCACCGGCGCACGCAGGCGGCCCGGGCGACGCGGCCCCCGGCGGGTGTCCCCCCGCTCCCTCGCCGGTCGCCTTCACCCACACCGGGGCGTGGGCAACGGGGCTTCCCGCCCCCCACGTGCCCTGCGCGCCCTGGACTCTCCCACCGGGGGCTTTCGTGGGCCAGGGAGCAGGGGCCGTCGCCCCGCTGCAGCCCAGCCAGGCTGCGCAGGCAGCAGGGATCTCCCATCCCGCCCCGGCAGGCGGGGATTGGGATTTTTCCTACGCTGCCCTGGCGACTCCGGAAGGGGCGCTCTCCCACCCTCAGACTCCCCGGGGGTGGCCTCCGCGCCCGAGCCAATGGCGGGGGGATCGGGACCCGCAGCACCACAGCCTGCCGGGCCCTTGCTCGGTGGGACAGCCTGGGCCCGCTGGAGCTGAGCCGCAGGGCCAGGGTGTGCTGGCGCCGCCCACGTCCCAGGGGAGTCCGTGGTGGGGCTGGGGCCAGGGGCCCCAGGTCGCCGGGGCGGCGTGGGAGCCCCAAGTCGGGGCAGCTCCACCTCCGGGGCCCGCGCCCCCGGAGGCCTCCGCGGGGCAGGAGCAGATGCAAGCCATCCGGGCGCCCTCCCCGCCGCTCCAGGAGCCTGGGCGCTCGTCTGCACTCCCCTGCAGCCTGCTGGATGAGCTCCTGGAGACCCCCGAGTTTCTGCAGCAGGGGCAACCTTTGCTAGAAACGGAGGCCCCGACGGAGCTGCAGGACGTGGGAGAGCCCGCTTTGCTGGAACCGCTACTCCTCAGCGACGAGGAGTACCGGGCTCTGCTGGAGGAGCTTTAGGACGCGGGGTTGGGGACGGGATCGGGGGCGGGGCGGTGGCCTCCCTTTCGCGGTGAGCACCTGGCTCGGTGTGGAGAGGCCTGTTTTCCCTCCGGGCTGACCAGCCTGGCGTTCCTGCCTTCCCGGTCTGGGCGCGGCGGCGGCGGCCGGAGACTCCACACCGAGGAGAACTGAGCATCCATCCCGGGGATTCCAGAGCCGGCCCAGGTTCCCGGAGGGGGACCGTCTACTGCGCATGCGCGGCCGTGCGGGCAGCGGCCAAGGCTCTGGGAGCAGCCCCGGCAGAGCTCTCACGCTTTTCCACCACCCGACCCCCGCTTGATCCCCCACCCCACTGCCCAACACAGCGCGCGCGCGCGCGCGCCCGCGCACACGCACACACACCCCAAGACACCCACACAACCACACACCCACACACCCAAACACACCACCCCCACCCCCACCCCCACCCCCACCCCCACCCCCACCCCCACCACCACCGAAAGCACCACCACCGTGTTCTGCACTGGGCTGCCCTTGCCATAAAACTAGGAATAGCCCCCTTCCACTTTTGAGTCCCAGAAGTTACCCAAGGAACATCCCTAACTTCTGGCCTACTCCTCCTTACATGGCAAATACTAGCCCCCATCTCAATCATATACCAAATTCACCCATCAATCAACACCCATATCCTCCTAACTCTCTCTACCCTATCTATCACAGTAGGCAGCTGAGGAGGTCTCAACCAAACACAATTACGCAAAATCCTAGGATATTCTTCAATCACTCACATAGGCTGAATAATAAGAACACTAGTATATAACCCAACTATCACAATTCTTTACTTCACCATAGACATCATCCTAACAACTACCATATTCCTGACCCTCAACCTAAACTCAAACACCACCACCCTCATACTATCCCACACCTGAAACAAATCAACCTGTCTAGCACCACTAAGAGCATCCACCCTCCTATCCCTAGGGGGCTTACCCCCTCTAACCGGCTTCCTACCTACATGAATTACCGTTCAAGAACTCACAATAAACAATCACTTTCTCATCCCCTCTATCATAATTATCAGAACTCTGCTTAACCTGTATTTCTCTATACGCCTAATCTATACCATCTCCCTAACACTATTTCCTACATCCAACAACACAAAAATAATATGGCAATTCGAAAACACAAAACCTACACTCCTTATTCCCCCACTCGTCATTGCCTCTACCCTTTTACTACCAACCTCCGCCCTAATTTTGGCTATCCACTAGAAATTTAGGTTAAACAAGACCAAGAGCCTTCAAAGCCCTTAGTAAGTAAAAATACTTAATTTCTGAAGTACATAAGGACTGCAAACACCTACTCTGCATCAATTGAACGCAAATCAATTCCTTTAATTAAGCTAAGCCCTCACTAGATCAACGGGACTCGAACCCACAAAAATTTAGTGAACAGCTAAATACCCTAATCAACTGGCTTTGATCCACTTCTCCCGCCGCAGGGAAAAAAGGCGGGAGAAGCCCCGGCAGAAACTTTTAAAGCTGCTCCTTTGAACTTGCAATTCAATGTGAAAATCACCTCCGGGCTGGTCAAAGGAGGACTAGACCCCTGTCTTTAGGTTTACAGCCTAATGCTTACTCAGCCACTTTACCCTTCCCTTCTCTCTATCTCTACCTATGCTCATCAACCGTTGACTCTTTTCAACAAACCATAAGGACATTGGGACTCTATACCTACTATTTGGTGCATGAGCTGGAATCATAGGTACAGCTCTAAGCCTTCTTCTTCGAGCTGAACTAGGTCAACCCGGCAATCTACTAGGTAACGACCATATTTACAACGTTATTGTAACGGCCCATGCATTCATCATAATTTTATCCTTATCATTGCCCATGGACTCACCTCCTCCATCTATTTCTGCCTAGCTAACTCAAACTATGAACGTACCCACAGCCGTATCCTACTACTGTCCCGAGGACTTCAAACCCTACTCCCATTAATAACCTTTTGATGGTTCACAGCAAACCTTACTAATCTTGCCCTACCCCCCACTATCAACCTACTAGGTGAGCTCTTTGTAATCGCAGCCTCATTTTCCTGATCCCATATGACTATTGTACTAACAGGACTCAACATACTAATTACAGCCCTCTACTCTCTCCACATGTTCATCACAATGCAGCGAGGAACACTTACACATCATATAATCAACATAAAACCCCCCTTCACACGAGAAAATACGTTCGTATTTATACACCTCGCTCCAATCATTCTTCTATCCCTCAACCCCAATATCATTCTAGGGTTTGCTCCCTGTAAATATAGTTTAATCAAAACATTAGATTGTGAACCTAACTATGGAAGCTTATCACTTCTTATTTACCGAGAAAACCTGCAAGGACTGCTAATCCATGCCTCCGTACTTAAAATTACGGCTTTCTCAACTTTTAAAGGATAACTAACAGCTATCCATTGGCCTTAGGAGCCAAAAACATTGGTGCAACTCCAAATAAAAGTAACAATCATGTGTACCCCTGTTATAACAACAACCCTCGCCTCCCTAACTCTTCCAATTTTTGCCACCCTCATCAACCCTGACAAAACACGCTCATATCCAAATTATGTAAAAACAACTGTAACATATGCTTTTATTACTAGCCTTCTTCCAACACCTTTCTACATTTTCTTCAACCAAGAAACAACCATGTGAAGTTGACATTGAATAGCAGCCCAGACATTAGATCTAACACTAAGCTTTAAACTAGATTACTTTTCCATAATATTTATTCCAATCGCACTGTTCATCACCTGATCCATTATAGAATCCTCGCTGTGGTACATAAGCTCAGATCCAAACATTAACCAACTCTTCAAATATCTCCTTATCTTCCTCGCTGCCATACTAATTCCAGTTACTGCTAACAACCTTTTCCAACTCTTCATCGGTTGGGAAGGCGTAGGAATTATGTCCTTCCTCCTAATTAGCTGATGACACGCTCGAGCGGACGCCAACACAGCAGCCATCCAAGCAGTCCTATACAACCGTATTGGCGACATTGGTCTTATCCTAGCTATGACACGATTCCTCCTGCATTACAACTCATGAGGCTTCCAACAGATATTAGCCCTAAACTCCAACTCAAACCTCCTTCCACTAATAGGCCTTCTCCTAGCAGCAACAGGAAAATCAGCCCAATCTGGCCTTCACCCCTGACTGCCCTCTGCCATAGAAGGCCCAACTCCAGTCTCAGCTCTACTTCACTCCAGCACCATAGTTGTTGCCGGAGTATTCCTACTCACCCGTTTCCACCCTTTAATAGAAAACTATACACTAATCCGAAACCTCACATTATGCCTGGGAGCCATTACTACTCTATTCACAGCCATCTGTGCCCTCGCACAAAACGATATTTAAAAAATCGTGGCCTTCTCTACCTCAAGTCAACTAGGCCTAATAATAGTCACCATTGGTATTAACCAACCATACCTAGCATTCCTACACATCTGCACCCATGCCTTCTTCAAAGCTATACTTTTTATGTGCTCCGGATCCATTATTCATAACCTGAACAACGAACAGGACATTCGAAAAATAGGAGGTCTGTTTAAAACACTGCCCCTCACCCCAACTTCCCTAGTTATTGGCAACCTAGCACTCACAGGAATGCCTTTCCTCACAGGCTTCTACTCCAAAGATCTCATTATCGAAGCCACAAATACGTCGTATACCAACGCCTGAGCCCTATTTATCACTCTCATCGCCACCTCCCTAACAAGCGCCTACAGTACTCGAACCATTCTCCTTACCCTAACAGGACAACCCCGCTTCCCAGCCCTAATAAACATCAACGAAAACAACCCCGCCCTACTAAACCCAATTAAATAGGCAGTATAACCACGGGATTCCTTATCACCAGTAATATCCCCCCTACCTCACTCCCCCAGCCAACAACACCCTTCTATCTCAAACTCTCAGCCCTAGACGCAACTGCTCTCGGTTTCCTAACAGCCCTAGACCTCGCCCTTATAACCAACAAACTAAAAGTGAAAAACCCATCACAAATACTCAAATTCTCCAACATACTAGGATACTTCCCCACCACGGTTCACCGTATGATCCCCTAGCAAAACCTACTTATAAGTCAAAACTTAGCCCTCCTCTTATTAGACTCAACATGGCTAGAAAAATCTATACCCGAAATAATCTCACAAACACATATTACCGCTTCCACAACTGTAACCACCCAGAGAGGCATAATCAAACTCTACTTCCTCTCTTTCCTCATCCCCCCTATCCTGACCCTACTTCTAATAATATAACCTATTACCCCGAGTAATCTCAATCACAATGTATACACCAACAAACAATGTTCAACCAGCAACCACCGCTAACCAACGCCCGTAATCATACAAGGCACCCGCACCAATACAGTCACCTCGAATTAACCCCGACCCCTCCCCCTCAAAAATCACCCAGTTACCCATATTATTGAAATTAACCACCACCACTTCTTCATCCAAACTTAAAACCCATAAAACCAGCCCTACCTCCATCATTAATCCTACCAAAGGACCCCCTAGAACCTCAAGCCCTGAGCCCCATGTCTCAGGATACTCTTCAATGGCCATTGCTGTAGTATAACCAAAGACAACTATTATACCCCCCAGATAAACTAAAAATATCATTAAACCCATATAAGCACCCCTCCCCAATTGAAAATAATCACACAACCAATCACACCACTAACAATTAACGCTAAACCCCCATAAATAGGAGAGGGCTTAGGAGAAAAACCTACAAACCCCATAACCAATAATACACTTAATGTCAATAAAACGTATGTCATTGCTTCCATATGGACTCCAACCATAACCAATGATACGAAAAACCATCGTTGTACCTCAACCACAAAAGCACCCATGATTCCACTACGCAAATCCAACCCAATCCTAAACATCATCAACCACTCCCCCCACCCCACTCCCCACTTCCGGGGCTTCTCCGGCCCCGCCCATACCCAGGCCACAGTGACCTGGGCCCTGTGGGTCCCGGCTTCCGAGGGCGGGCTTGCCCTGGGCTCCTCCGGCCTTCCTGAAGGGGTGGAGCCTGTGGGCCTTTATAAGGGCCGCTGGCCGGCTGGGCCGGCCTCCTGGCCGGACCTGCTCGCCGTGCACGGGCCGACTGAGGGGCACTGGAGCCCGCCGGCCTCTCTCTGCCCGTGTCTGTCCGCGAAATTCCGGCCAGGTCTCCCCGCGATGGCTCTCCCGACACCCGGCGACGGCGCCCTCCCGGCGGGAGCCCGAGGACGAGGACGGCGAAGGAGACTCGTTTGGACCCCGAGCCAGAGGGAGGCCCTGCGAGCCTGCTTTGAGCGGAACCCGTACCCGGGCATCGCCACCAGGGAAGAGCTGGCCCAGGCCATCGGCATTCCGGAGCCCAGGGTCCAGATTTGGTTTCAGAACGAGAGATCGCGCCAGCTGAGGCAGCACCGGCGGGAATCTCGGCCCTGGCCCGGGAAACGCGGCCCGCAAGAAGGCAGGCGAAAGCGGACCGCCGTCACCCGGTCCCAGACCGCCCTGCTCCTGCGAGCCTTCCAGCAGGATCGCTTTCCAGGCATCGCCACCCGGGAAGAACTGGCCAGAGAGACGGGCCTCCCGGAGTCCCGGATTCAGATTTGGTTTCAGAACCGGAGGGCCAGGCACCCAGGCCAGGGTGGCGGGGCACCGGCGCACGCAGGCGGCCCGGGCGACGCGGCCCCCGGCGGGTGTCCCCCCGCTCCCTCGCCGGTCGCCTTCACCCACACCGGGGCGTGGGCAACGGGGCTTCCCGCCCCCCACGTGCCCTGCGCGCCCTGGACTCTCCCACCGGGGGCTTTCGTGGGCCAGGGAGCAGGGGCCGTCGCCCCGCTGCAGCCCAGCCAGGCTGCGCAGGCAGCAGGGATCTCCCATCCCGCCCCGGCAGGCGGGGATTGGGATTTTTCCTACGCTGCCCTGGCGACTCCGGAAGGGGCGCTCTCCCACCCTCAGACTCCCCGGGGGTGGCCTCCGCGCCCGAGCCAATGGCGGGGGGATCGGGACCCGCAGCACCACAGCCTGCCGGGCCCTTGCTCGGTGGGACAGCCTGGGCCCGCTGGAGCTGAGCCGCAGGGCCAGGGTGTGCTGGCGCCGCCCACGTCCCAGGGGAGTCCGTGGTGGGGCTGGGGCCAGGGGCCCCAGGTCGCCGGGGCGGCGTGGGAGCCCCAAGTCGGGGCAGCTCCACCTCCGGGGCCCGCGCCCCCGGAGGCCTCCGCGGGGCAGGAGCAGATGCAAGCCATCCGGGCGCCCTCCCCGCCGCTCCAGGAGCCTGGGCGCTCGTCTGCACTCCCCTGCAGCCTGCTGGATGAGCTCCTGGAGACCCCCGAGTTTCTGCAGCAGGGGCAACCTTTGCTAGAAACGGAGGCCCCGACGGAGCTGCAGGACGTGGGAGAGCCCGCTTTGCTGGAACCGCTACTCCTCAGCGACGAGGAGTACCGGGCTCTGCTGGAGGAGCTTTAGGACGCGGGGTTGGGGACGGGATCGGGGGCGGGGCGGTGGCCTCCCTTTCGCGGTGAGCACCTGGCTCGGTGTGGAGAGGCCTGTTTTCCCTCCGGGCTGACCAGCCTGGCGTTCCTGCCTTCCCGGTCTGGGCGCGGCGGCGGCGGCCGGAGACTCCACACCGAGGAGAACTGAGCATCCATCCCGGGGATTCCAGAGCCGGCCCAGGTTCCCGGAGGGGGACCGTCTACTGCGCATGCGCGGCCGTGCGGGCAGCGGCCAAGGCTCTGGGAGCAGCCCCGGCAGAGCTCTCACGCTTTTCCACCACCCGACCCCCGCTTGATCCCCCACCCCACTGCCCAACACAGCGCGCGCGCGCGCGCCCGCGCACACGCACACACACCCCAAGACACCCACACAACCACACACCCACACACCCAAACACACCACCCCCACCCCCACCCCCACCCCCACCCCCACCCCCACCCCCACCACCACCGAAAGCACCACCACCGTGTTCTGCACTGGGCTGCCCTTGCCATAAAACTAGGAATAGCCCCCTTCCACTTTTGAGTCCCGGAAGTTACCCAAGGAACATCCCTAACTTCTGGCCTACTCCTCCTTACATGGCAAATACTAGCCCCCATCTCAATCATATACCAAATTCACCCATCAATCAACACCCATATCCTCCTAACTCTCTCTACCCTATCTATCACAGTAGGCAGCTGAGGAGGTCTCAACCAAACACAATTACGCAAAATCCTAGGATATTCTTCAATCACTCACATAGGCTGAATAATAAGAACACTAGTATATAACCCAACTATCACAATTCTTTACTTCACCATAGACATCATCCTAACAACTACCATATTCCTGACCCTCAACCTAAACTCAAACACCACCACCCTCATACTATCCCACACCTGAAACAAATCAACCTGTCTAGCACCACTAAGAGCATCCACCCTCCTATCCCTAGGGGGCTTACCCCCTCTAACCGGCTTCCTACCTACATGAATTACCGTTCAAGAACTCACAATAAACAATCACTTTCTCATCCCCTCTATCATAATTATCAGAACTCTGCTTAACCTGTATTTCTCTATACGCCTAATCTATACCATCTCCCTAACACTATTTCCTACATCCAACAACACAAAAATAATATGGCAATTCGAAAACACAAAACCTACACTCCTTATTCCCCCACTCGTCATTGCCTCTACCCTTTTACTACCAACCTCCGCCCTAATTTTGGCTATCCACTAGAAATTTAGGTTAAACAAGACCAAGAGCCTTCAAAGCCCTTAGTAAGTAAAAATACTTAATTTCTGAAGTACATAAGGACTGCAAACACCTACTCTGCATCAATTGAACGCAAATCAATTCCTTTAATTAAGCTAAGCCCTCACTAGATCAACGGGACTCGAACCCACAAAAATTTAGTGAACAGCTAAATACCCTAATCAACTGGCTTTGATCCACTTCTCCCGCCGCAGGGAAAAAAGGCGGGAGAAGCCCCGGCAGAAACTTTTAAAGCTGCTCCTTTGAACTTGCAATTCAATGTGAAAATCACCTCCGGGCTGGTCAAAGGAGGACTAGACCCCTGTCTTTAGGTTTACAGCCTAATGCTTACTCAGCCACTTTACCCTTCCCTTCTCTCTATCTCTACCTATGCTCATCAACCGTTGACTCTTTTCAACAAACCATAAGGACATTGGGACTCTATACCTACTATTTGGTGCATGAGCTGGAATCATAGGTACAGCTCTAAGCCTTCTTCTTCGAGCTGAACTAGGTCAACCCGGCAATCTACTAGGTAACGACCATATTTACAACGTTATTGTAACGGCCCATGCATTCATCATAATTTTATCCTTATCATTGCCCATGGACTCACCTCCTCCATCTATTTCTGCCTAGCTAACTCAAACTATGAACGTACCCACAGCCGTATCCTACTACTGTCCCGAGGACTTCAAACCCTACTCCCATTAATAACCTTTTGATGGTTCACAGCAAACCTTACTAATCTTGCCCTACCCCCCACTATCAACCTACTAGGTGAGCTCTTTGTAATCGCAGCCTCATTTTCCTGATCCCATATGACTATTGTACTAACAGGACTCAACATACTAATTACAGCCCTCTACTCTCTCCACATGTTCATCACAATGCAGCGAGGAACACTTACACATCATATAATCAACATAAAACCCCCCTTCACACGAGAAAATACGTTCGTATTTATACACCTCGCTCCAATCATTCTTCTATCCCTCAACCCCAATATCATTCTAGGGTTTGCTCCCTGTAAATATAGTTTAATCAAAACATTAGATTGTGAACCTAACTATGGAAGCTTATCACTTCTTATTTACCGAGAAAACCTGCAAGGACTGCTAATCCATGCCTCCGTACTTAAAATTACGGCTTTCTCAACTTTTAAAGGATAACTAACAGCTATCCATTGGCCTTAGGAGCCAAAAACATTGGTGCAACTCCAAATAAAAGTAACAATCATGTGTACCCCTGTTATAACAACAACCCTCGCCTCCCTAACTCTTCCAATTTTTGCCACCCTCATCAACCCTGACAAAACACGCTCATATCCAAATTATGTAAAAACAACTGTAACATATGCTTTTATTACTAGCCTTCTTCCAACACCTTTCTACATTTTCTTCAACCAAGAAACAACCATGTGAAGTTGACATTGAATAGCAGCCCAGACATTAGATCTAACACTAAGCTTTAAACTAGATTACTTTTCCATAATATTTATTCCAATCGCACTGTTCATCACCTGATCCATTATAGAATCCTCGCTGTGGTACATAAGCTCAGATCCAAACATTAACCAACTCTTCAAATATCTCCTTATCTTCCTCGCTGCCATACTAATTCCAGTTACTGCTAACAACCTTTTCCAACTCTTCATCGGTTGGGAAGGCGTAGGAATTATGTCCTTCCTCCTAATTAGCTGATGACACGCTCGAGCGGACGCCAACACAGCAGCCATCCAAGCAGTCCTATACAACCGTATTGGCGACATTGGTCTTATCCTAGCTATGACACGATTCCTCCTGCATTACAACTCATGAGGCTTCCAACAGATATTAGCCCTAAACTCCAACTCAAACCTCCTTCCACTAATAGGCCTTCTCCTAGCAGCAACAGGAAAATCAGCCCAATCTGGCCTTCACCCCTGACTGCCCTCTGCCATAGAAGGCCCAACTCCAGTCTCAGCTCTACTTCACTCCAGCACCATAGTTGTTGCCGGAGTATTCCTACTCACCCGTTTCCACCCTTTAATAGAAAACTATACACTAATCCGAAACCTCACATTATGCCTGGGAGCCATTACTACTCTATTCACAGCCATCTGTGCCCTCGCACAAAACGATATTTAAAAAATCGTGGCCTTCTCTACCTCAAGTCAACTAGGCCTAATAATAGTCACCATTGGTATTAACCAACCATACCTAGCATTCCTACACATCTGCACCCATGCCTTCTTCAAAGCTATACTTTTTATGTGCTCCGGATCCATTATTCATAACCTGAACAACGAACAGGACATTCGAAAAATAGGAGGTCTGTTTAAAACACTGCCCCTCACCCCAACTTCCCTAGTTATTGGCAACCTAGCACTCACAGGAATGCCTTTCCTCACAGGCTTCTACTCCAAAGATCTCATTATCGAAGCCACAAATACGTCGTATACCAACGCCTGAGCCCTATTTATCACTCTCATCGCCACCTCCCTAACAAGCGCCTACAGTACTCGAACCATTCTCCTTACCCTAACAGGACAACCCCGCTTCCCAGCCCTAATAAACATCAACGAAAACAACCCCGCCCTACTAAACCCAATTAAATAGGCAGTATAACCACGGGATTCCTTATCACCAGTAATATCCCCCCTACCTCACTCCCCCAGCCAACAACACCCTTCTATCTCAAACTCTCAGCCCTAGACGCAACTGCTCTCGGTTTCCTAACAGCCCTAGACCTCGCCCTTATAACCAACAAACTAAAAGTGAAAAACCCATCACAAATACTCAAATTCTCCAACATACTAGGATACTTCCCCACCACGGTTCACCGTATGATCCCCTAGCAAAACCTACTTATAAGTCAAAACTTAGCCCTCCTCTTATTAGACTCAACATGGCTAGAAAAATCTATACCCGAAATAATCTCACAAACACATATTACCGCTTCCACAACTGTAACCACCCAGAGAGGCATAATCAAACTCTACTTCCTCTCTTTCCTCATCCCCCCTATCCTGACCCTACTTCTAATAATATAACCTATTACCCCGAGTAATCTCAATCACAATGTATACACCAACAAACAATGTTCAACCAGCAACCACCGCTAACCAACGCCCGTAATCATACAAGGCACCCGCACCAATACAGTCACCTCGAATTAACCCCGACCCCTCCCCCTCAAAAATCACCCAGTTACCCATATTATTGAAATTAACCACCACCACTTCTTCATCCAAACTTAAAACCCATAAAACCAGCCCTACCTCCATCATTAATCCTACCAAAGGACCCCCTAGAACCTCAAGCCCTGAGCCCCATGTCTCAGGATACTCTTCAATGGCCATTGCTGTAGTATAACCAAAGACAACTATTATACCCCCCAGATAAACTAAAAATATCATTAAACCCATATAAGCACCCCTCCCCAATTGAAAATAATCACACAACCAATCACACCACTAACAATTAACGCTAAACCCCCATAAATAGGAGAGGGCTTAGGAGAAAAACCTACAAACCCCATAACCAATAATACACTTAATGTCAATAAAACGTATGTCATTGCTTCCATATGGACTCCAACCATAACCAATGATACGAAAAACCATCGTTGTACCTCAACCACAAAAGCACCCATGATTCCACTACGCAAATCCAACCCAATCCTAAACATCATCAACCACTCCCCCCACCCCACTCCCCACTTCCGGGGCTTCTCCGGCCCCGCCCATACCCAGGCCACAGTGACCTGGGCCCTGTGGGTCCCGGCTTCCGAGGGCGGGCTTGCCCTGGGCTCCTCCGGCCTTCCTGAAGGGGTGGAGCCTGTGGGCCTTTATAAGGGCCGCTGGCCGGCTGGGCCGGCCTCCTGGCCGGACCTGCTCGCCGTGCACAGGCCGACTGAGGGGCACTGGAGCCCGCCGGCCTCTCTCTGCCCGTGTCTGTCCGCGAAATTCCGGCCAGGTCTCCCCGCGATGGCTCTCCCGACACCCGGCGACGGCGCCCTCCCGGCGGGAGCCCGAGGACGAGGACGGCGAAGGAGACTCGTTTGGACCCCGAGCCAGAGGGAGGCCCTGCGAGCCTGCTTTGAGCGGAACCCGTACCCGGGCATCGCCACCAGGGAAGAGCTGGCCCAGGCCATCGGCATTCCGGAGCCCAGGGTCCAGATTTGGTTTCAGAACGAGAGATCGCGCCAGCTGAGGCAGCACCGGCGGGAATCTCGGCCCTGGCCCGGGAAACGCGGCCCGCAAGAAGGCAGGCGAAAGCGGACCGCCGTCACCCGGTCCCAGACCGCCCTGCTCCTGCGAGCCTTCCAGCAGGATCGCTTTCCAGGCATCGCCACCCGGGAAGAACTGGCCAGAGAGACGGGCCTCCCGGAGTCCCGGATTCAGATTTGGTTTCAGAACCGGAGGGCCAGGCACCCAGGCCAGGGTGGCGGGGCACCGGCGCACGCAGGCGGCCCGGGCGACGCGGCCCCCGGCGGGTGTCCCCCCGCTCCCTCGCCGGTCGCCTTCACCCACACCGGGGCGTGGGCAACGGGGCTTCCCGCCCCCCACGTGCCCTGCGCGCCCTGGACTCTCCCACCGGGGGCTTTCGTGGGCCAGGGAGCAGGGGCCGTCGCCCCGCTGCAGCCCAGCCAGGCTGCGCAGGCAGCAGGGATCTCCCATCCCGCCCCGGCAGGCGGGGATTGGGATTTTTCCTACGCTGCCCTGGCGACTCCGGAAGGGGCGCTCTCCCACCCTCAGACTCCCCGGGGGTGGCCTCCGCGCCCGAGCCAATGGCGGGGGGATCGGGACCCGCAGCACCACAGCCTGCCGGGCCCTTGCTCGGTGGGACAGCCTGGGCCCGCTGGAGCTGAGCCGCAGGGCCAGGGTGTGCTGGCGCCGCCCACGTCCCAGGGGAGTCCGTGGTGGGGCTGGGGCCAGGGGCCCCAGGTCGCCGGGGCGGCGTGGGAGCCCCAAGTCGGGGCAGCTCCACCTCCGGGGCCCGCGCCCCCGGAGGCCTCCGCGGGGCAGGAGCAGATGCAAGCCATCCGGGCGCCCTCCCCGCCGCTCCAGGAGCCTGGGCGCTCGTCTGCACTCCCCTGCAGCCTGCTGGATGAGCTCCTGGAGACCCCCGAGTTTCTGCAGCAGGGGCAACCTTTGCTAGAAACGGAGGCCCCGACGGAGCTGCAGGACGTGGGAGAGCCCGCTTTGCTGGAACCGCTACTCCTCAGCGACGAGGAGTACCGGGCTCTGCTGGAGGAGCTTTAGGACGCGGGGTTGGGGACGGGATCGGGGGCGGGGCGGTGGCCTCCCTTTCGCGGTGAGCACCTGGCTCGGTGTGGAGAGGCCTGTTTTCCCTCCGGGCTGACCAGCCTGGCGTTCCTGCCTTCCCGGTCTGGGCGCGGCGGCGGCGGCCGGAGACTCCACACCGAGGAGAACTGAGCATCCATCCCGGGGATTCCAGAGCCGGCCCAGGTTCCCGGAGGGGGACCGTCTACTGCGCATGCGCGGCCGTGCGGGCAGCGGCCAAGGCTCTGGGAGCAGCCCCGGCAGAGCTCTCACGCTTTTCCACCACCCGACCCCCGCTTGATCCCCCACCCCACTGCCCAACACAGCGCGCGCGCGCGCGCGCCCGCGCACACGCACACACACCCCAAGACACCCACACAACCACACACCCACACACCCAAACACACCACCCCCACCCCCACCCCCACCCCCACCCCCACCCCCACCCCCACCACCACCGAAAGCACCACCACCGTGTTCTGCACTGGGCTGCCCTTGCCATAAAACTAGGAATAGCCCCCTTCCACTTTTGAGTCCCGGAAGTTACCCAAGGAACATCCCTAACTTCTGGCCTACTCCTCCTTACATGGCAAATACTAGCCCCCATCTCAATCATATACCAAATTCACCCATCAATCAACACCCATATCCTCCTAACTCTCTCTACCCTATCTATCACAGTAGGCAGCTGAGGAGGTCTCAACCAAACACAATTACGCAAAATCCTAGGATATTCTTCAATCACTCACATAGGCTGAATAATAAGAACACTAGTATATAACCCAACTATCACAATTCTTTACTTCACCATAGACATCATCCTAACAACTACCATATTCCTGACCCTCAACCTAAACTCAAACACCACCACCCTCATACTATCCCACACCTGAAACAAATCAACCTGTCTAGCACCACTAAGAGCATCCACCCTCCTATCCCTAGGGGGCTTACCCCCTCTAACCGGCTTCCTACCTACATGAATTACCGTTCAAGAACTCACAATAAACAATCACTTTCTCATCCCCTCTATCATAATTATCAGAACTCTGCTTAACCTGTATTTCTCTATACGCCTAATCTATACCATCTCCCTAACACTATTTCCTACATCCAACAACACAAAAATAATATGGCAATTCGAAAACACAAAACCTACACTCCTTATTCCCCCACTCGTCATTGCCTCTACCCTTTTACTACCAACCTCCGCCCTAATTTTGGCTATCCACTAGAAATTTAGGTTAAACAAGACCAAGAGCCTTCAAAGCCCTTAGTAAGTAAAAATACTTAATTTCTGAAGTACATAAGGACTGCAAACACCTACTCTGCATCAATTGAACGCAAATCAATTCCTTTAATTAAGCTAAGCCCTCACTAGATCAACGGGACTCGAACCCACAAAAATTTAGTGAACAGCTAAATACCCTAATCAACTGGCTTTGATCCACTTCTCCCGCCGCAGGGAAAAAAGGCGGGAGAAGCCCCGGCAGAAACTTTTAAAGCTGCTCCTTTGAACTTGCAATTCAATGTGAAAATCACCTCCGGGCTGGTCAAAGGAGGACTAGACCCCTGTCTTTAGGTTTACAGCCTAATGCTTACTCAGCCACTTTACCCTTCCCTTCTCTCTATCTCTACCTATGCTCATCAACCGTTGACTCTTTTCAACAAACCATAAGGACATTGGGACTCTATACCTACTATTTGGTGCATGAGCTGGAATCATAGGTACAGCTCTAAGCCTTCTTCTTCGAGCTGAACTAGGTCAACCCGGCAATCTACTAGGTAACGACCATATTTACAACGTTATTGTAACGGCCCATGCATTCATCATAATTTTATCCTTATCATTGCCCATGGACTCACCTCCTCCATCTATTTCTGCCTAGCTAACTCAAACTATGAACGTACCCACAGCCGTATCCTACTACTGTCCCGAGGACTTCAAACCCTACTCCCATTAATAACCTTTTGATGGTTCACAGCAAACCTTACTAATCTTGCCCTACCCCCCACTATCAACCTACTAGGTGAGCTCTTTGTAATCGCAGCCTCATTTTCCTGATCCCATATGACTATTGTACTAACAGGACTCAACATACTAATTACAGCCCTCTACTCTCTCCACATGTTCATCACAATGCAGCGAGGAACACTTACACATCATATAATCAACATAAAACCCCCCTTCACACGAGAAAATACGTTCGTATTTATACACCTCGCTCCAATCATTCTTCTATCCCTCAACCCCAATATCATTCTAGGGTTTGCTCCCTGTAAATATAGTTTAATCAAAACATTAGATTGTGAACCTAACTATGGAAGCTTATCACTTCTTATTTACCGAGAAAACCTGCAAGGACTGCTAATCCATGCCTCCGTACTTAAAATTACGGCTTTCTCAACTTTTAAAGGATAACTAACAGCTATCCATTGGCCTTAGGAGCCAAAAACATTGGTGCAACTCCAAATAAAAGTAACAATCATGTGTACCCCTGTTATAACAACAACCCTCGCCTCCCTAACTCTTCCAATTTTTGCCACCCTCATCAACCCTGACAAAACACGCTCATATCCAAATTATGTAAAAACAACTGTAACATATGCTTTTATTACTAGCCTTCTTCCAACACCTTTCTACATTTTCTTCAACCAAGAAACAACCATGTGAAGTTGACATTGAATAGCAGCCCAGACATTAGATCTAACACTAAGCTTTAAACTAGATTACTTTTCCATAATATTTATTCCAATCGCACTGTTCATCACCTGATCCATTATAGAATCCTCGCTGTGGTACATAAGCTCAGATCCAAACATTAACCAACTCTTCAAATATCTCCTTATCTTCCTCGCTGCCATACTAATTCCAGTTACTGCTAACAACCTTTTCCAACTCTTCATCGGTTGGGAAGGCGTAGGAATTATGTCCTTCCTCCTAATTAGCTGATGACACGCTCGAGCGGACGCCAACACAGCAGCCATCCAAGCAGTCCTATACAACCGTATTGGCGACATTGGTCTTATCCTAGCTATGACACGATTCCTCCTGCATTACAACTCATGAGGCTTCCAACAGATATTAGCCCTAAACTCCAACTCAAACCTCCTTCCACTAATAGGCCTTCTCCTAGCAGCAACAGGAAAATCAGCCCAATCTGGCCTTCACCCCTGACTGCCCTCTGCCATAGAAGGCCCAACTCCAGTCTCAGCTCTACTTCACTCCAGCACCATAGTTGTTGCCGGAGTATTCCTACTCACCCGTTTCCACCCTTTAATAGAAAACTATACACTAATCCGAAACCTCACATTATGCCTGGGAGCCATTACTACTCTATTCACAGCCATCTGTGCCCTCGCACAAAACGATATTTAAAAAATCGTGGCCTTCTCTACCTCAAGTCAACTAGGCCTAATAATAGTCACCATTGGTATTAACCAACCATACCTAGCATTCCTACACATCTGCACCCATGCCTTCTTCAAAGCTATACTTTTTATGTGCTCCGGATCCATTATTCATAACCTGAACAACGAACAGGACATTCGAAAAATAGGAGGTCTGTTTAAAACACTGCCCCTCACCCCAACTTCCCTAGTTATTGGCAACCTAGCACTCACAGGAATGCCTTTCCTCACAGGCTTCTACTCCAAAGATCTCATTATCGAAGCCACAAATACGTCGTATACCAACGCCTGAGCCCTATTTATCACTCTCATCGCCACCTCCCTAACAAGCGCCTACAGTACTCGAACCATTCTCCTTACCCTAACAGGACAACCCCGCTTCCCAGCCCTAATAAACATCAACGAAAACAACCCCGCCCTACTAAACCCAATTAAATAGGCAGTATAACCACGGGATTCCTTATCACCAGTAATATCCCCCCTACCTCACTCCCCCAGCCAACAACACCCTTCTATCTCAAACTCTCAGCCCTAGACGCAACTGCTCTCGGTTTCCTAACAGCCCTAGACCTCGCCCTTATAACCAACAAACTAAAAGTGAAAAACCCATCACAAATACTCAAATTCTCCAACATACTAGGATACTTCCCCACCACGGTTCACCGTATGATCCCCTAGCAAAACCTACTTATAAGTCAAAACTTAGCCCTCCTCTTATTAGACTCAACATGGCTAGAAAAATCTATACCCGAAATAATCTCACAAACACATATTACCGCTTCCACAACTGTAACCACCCAGAGAGGCATAATCAAACTCTACTTCCTCTCTTTCCTCATCCCCCCTATCCTGACCCTACTTCTAATAATATAACCTATTACCCCGAGTAATCTCAATCACAATGTATACACCAACAAACAATGTTCAACCAGCAACCACCGCTAACCAACGCCCGTAATCATACAAGGCACCCGCACCAATACAGTCACCTCGAATTAACCCCGACCCCTCCCCCTCAAAAATCACCCAGTTACCCATATTATTGAAATTAACCACCACCACTTCTTCATCCAAACTTAAAACCCATAAAACCAGCCCTACCTCCATCATTAATCCTACCAAAGGACCCCCTAGAACCTCAAGCCCTGAGCCCCATGTCTCAGGATACTCTTCAATGGCCATTGCTGTAGTATAACCAAAGACAACTATTATACCCCCCAGATAAACTAAAAATATCATTAAACCCATATAAGCACCCCTCCCCAATTGAAAATAATCACACAACCAATCACACCACTAACAATTAACGCTAAACCCCCATAAATAGGAGAGGGCTTAGGAGAAAAACCTACAAACCCCATAACCAATAATACACTTAATGTCAATAAAACGTATGTCATTGCTTCCATAT